>NC_090749.1:94619514-94919514 GCF_036898095.1 Palaemon carinicauda | reverse complement strand
TCTTGGGGCAATTTCTGTTAATGTTAATAGAAGTCTGGCTTTACCTAACGGCTATTGGAAAGCAATTATGATAATAACATTAAATCTTCTTAAATGTGCAAAGGAAGTGAGTTTGCAAAAGGTTGCCATTTTCTTCAAAATTTATATAAGAAATGTAATTATTTGATAGATATTCTTTTCACAGACATTTCCTCCAAGAAGAAGAAAACTCGCTATTATTCAATGCAAGTTTTGTTAATGCAATATTGCAAACTCTGGTTAAAAACACTTAGTGTTACTTCAAGTACAATTATTGTTGGGGGAAATTTGCTATAAACTACATGATGTGTAGACGTTATATTTCGTTTATTCATTATTAATTCTAGTATATTAAAGGCTTTTTGTATCTGGTTGTTTTTTATTTAACAATCATATATCTTTTATTAACATATAGGATATTTTTTTAAGTGATTTGAAGCATAAGAAAGAATTTTGTCTAATATAAAAAAAATCTTAAAAAACGAGATTATTTCATGGACCTAGTGGCTTGAAGATTTATATATTGATAGAAATAATCTATATTTATAATATATTTAAAATATTACAAACAATTGTTCAGTTTAATATAATAAAAATTCAAAATTCACGAATTGAAACCTAATTGTAGATTTATCCAAGTCTACCATGACAACTGAATTTCTTTATAATCCGTTTTCTTTATTACCCATTTTCTTTAATAACAGAAATCGAGAATTTGTTGTTATTCGAAGGAAAAATTTCTTCGTTTTTCTTATCCAATATAAATTAATCTAAAGTAAGTTACATTACTAATTTAATGTTGCTTTAGAATATAATTAGGGATGTGTGTAGGATGGCGGCCAACTGCATGTATGATAGCGGCCGCCTTATTTTCAACTTTAGCGGAAACTTGTATAGAATATTAACTGTTCAGAATGTTATAAATATCCAGGGTAAGTACTTACTATACCGATATACAAAGATTTTGAAAACCATCTAATTCGACGTGAAATTTATAAGTCGAACGAGCTCTGTACCTTGCCACGCAGTTTCTCGCTCCCATAGTTCCTAGAATTCCCTATAGATGACGTTCTGATCGAATCAACAGCGCCATAGCGGCGGAATTCTGAATTATTAATCGGCCGCGGCAATTTGAGACGACCCAATGGGACCCCACTTGACCTGGGGATTAACGGGGATTAACTTTTTCACCCAATCATAACTCATTTTTTCTAAAATTCAAATACGGAAACGGGAGCACCCATCGAGGGTCGGAAATGCTCATTCTTTACCAACGTGGCGCGATGGCAACTAACCAGTGTGTAGATACTTGTCAATCTTTTTTCAATTCAGTCAATCCTAGTATGTTGAGGATTATGAACTTTACAACAAGTGCTGAGTTTTCAAAATATTTATATAAAATGGGACTTTTAGGCGACTTTTCCGGCATTTGTGCAAAATGTCATATCGGTGAAATGCGCTACAAGTATGATGGAAAATCGGCGAATAGTGGAAAAGCTAAGTTTTTTTGGCGTTGTTCATATAGTTATTGCCGAAAGAAGATCGCCCCTAACCACGGTAGCTTTTTTTCACGATCAAAGCTACCGTACGAAGATGTGTTCGTTATATTAGCAAGTTTTATTTATGGTTTTTCTCAGAACCAGATTCTCCCTATGTACAAAAAGTTTGCCTCTCACACACTAGTTGATTGGTACAACTTCTGTCGCGACGTGTGTGCGGACATCTTAGTGATGGACAGTAAAAAAATTGGCGGACCAGGACATATTGTCGAGATAGACGAGAGTAAATTCGGAAAAAGAAAATATAACGTTGGCAGCAAGGTCGATGGCAAATGGGTGTTCGGCGGGATTGACCGGGAAACACGTGAGACTTTTTTCAGGGTTGTCGAGGATCGTTCGGAAAAGACATTGCTCCCGATATTATTAGAGTGCGTCCATCCCGAAACTACAATAATTTCGGACTGTTGGAAGGCCTATAATAATATCAAGGATCAATTTCTTCAACACAAAACTGTTAATCATAGCATTAACTTTGTGAGTCCAAAAGATCCCAGTGTGCACACCAATACAATCGAATCACAGTGGCGAGTACTAAAAAGATCTGTTCTACCGAAATTCGGTACTCAGAAACATTTATACGAAAGCTACTTTGCGATGTATATAATTCAAAAACGTTATTTGATCGGTAAGGGGTGTAGACTGAAGGCATTCCTGGAATTAGTTAAACGTGTTTATCCGCTCAATACCCACAATTCTGATTCCGAAAGTCCTGGTCCGTCCCAACACCCGTCCCCTCCACAAAAAAAGGTGTCCCATCACCGTACATCTCCTAAAAGTGCCCCTCCAACGTGCCCTCCCCAAAAGAAGAAGAAGTTGTCTCTCGGCAGAAAGCCAATACCAGTTGAAGACTCGGACTTCAGTGACTTTGAATAAGTGTGGGGCGCCGTTGTAGAGGTTACGAATAAACCCGCAAGCTGAACAGGAAATAATGTAAGTACAACCCTCTCCGTTTCTGGTTTGTGTGATCGCGGCCACATGTATGCATGATGTCGGCCGATTAAGAATAGGCAAGTGTAAGGGGGGTCGCAGGGGGGCGGTAGCCCCCCCGTTTAGGTGTTTAAGAATAATTATACGGCTATGTACGGGGGGTCGCAGGGGGGCGTTAGCCCCCCCGTTAAGGAGAGACACGAGTTGTAGGCAAGGTTAGGTGGGCACATTCAGGTTAGGCAGTGTTCTATTCTAGAGTTTTGGCAGAACATTCTGTTGTAGAACAACGGCCACGTCTTACGAAGGGTTAGAAAACGGGAAGAAATTCCCGTTTTCTATGTCCGCGGGAGGACCTGGCCGCTGATCTACAAAGGCTCCTATAATTAGTATAATCAAAGTAATCTTGTCATCATATAAAGGGTATTGTTATTGTATAAGGCCATTATATAGGTCTGTGGGTGGCCTCCCCATATCCCATATCCTGTAGGATATTTAATCCATAGAGACGTTTTATCCTTATTATTAGACAGAGTTTCCCATATAAATTGTGCCTATGGAATAGATTCAACCTCAGGACCCCAAGAACATGAGGTTAAAGGACCCCCTTAAGTCACAGGTTGGTTGATATTATTATAGTTCCGGTCGGGGAAACCTTTCTTAGTCAAAACCAACTTTGGGTTTTTGGTTTGGGGAAAACGGGATATAATGGGAAAACAAACCTTTTCTTCTCTATACATTATGCTCTTGTATAATAAATCCATTGAAAACTGCACAAATTATCTATATTTTATACTAATGGTTTATTTTTCATTTATTTTTTTGACATTCTACGGATCGGTTGTGATCGCTCCCATTCGTTCGTTCGTATGTACATACCAGTTTTGCCAGTACATCGGAGCTTAGGGTTTTTATTTTTTGTTCAGCGAAGCGAACCCACGGCGTAAGAAGAACCTTTATATTTAGGGTGAAAGATTTCGAAGAGAAAATGTATTTTTCTGTAGTTAATAACGTGATTTAACCAAATTTGATTTTCATTTCAATCGCAACCAAACAGAACAACCAGTTCGGCTATCTTCTGCGTAAAATGAAGTTATTTAATACAGGGTAACATACACTTCCTGTTCGAACTGTTTCCCTGACCTAAAAAAACTTTTACCAGCGTCGGTAGGGGTCTGCGCCCATGTAACTTTTATGATAATTGTGGCATTTTTGGGTAATGGGTTTTATTGCATTTAGTTTTACTAATTTTATTTTAGGTTAAACAGGCATTGTACAGAAGTAGGCAAATAAGAATTTTCAATAAATTGGTAAAGTTTTGGATTCAACCAAATTGGGAAATGTATTATATTAATATATTTTCCTCGTAAAGCACGTGATAACAAAACACTTCTTCTCAATACATTATTGTCGCTAATGCATACTTAGAGAAAAAAAATATTTCGGGAATTGAAGGTCTTGACTTTTTCTAAGTTTAGTGTATATCTTTCCATGGGCACGCAAGGTAGCTCTTGTTAGTTTGTATATCTGTTTTCATCTTACTTGGCTCCTCCCCATTGCTCAATGTGACAATATTTGCTTGAATGCGCATTTGCTCCTCCCACTAATGTCGCTCCTCCAATCTAAATACTACTGGGTTCTTTTCAAGGGTTATTATTGGACGATTCATTGGTCTCTCAGTCTTGTTTCAAGGATCTGTTTTTCGTGAAAATAAGGTAATTGCCTTAAACTTTTAAACCCCGTAACAGGTAATTTATGATTAAATACGCAACAAAGAAGTCACCAACTACAAAGAACTGATACCAGGAATCATTTAAAGGAAATCCTTGAAGAGTAACTTAGCCTACTAAAATTGTCGCCTTCAGAGAAGTCATTTAGATCTTTAACCACAGAACGCAAAAGGCAGAAAGCGGGGAATTATGACTGACACGTCATAGGGGCTTTGTTAAAGCAAAGTATTAATCTTGATTGCATCAAATTTGGATTCGTTTTTGTAAACGATAGTATTTTGTTTTTTTCCCTATTTCATTATGGGAGAAACCCGTGATTGTCGTTTGTTTTCGGTTTTCAAAAGTTCCGGTTTCTATATTTTCATCACACGTCACTTGACTGTCATGGATCCTCCGGTACGGTTATGTGAAATATGTCGTTATTCCTATTTTGATGTGATCGGCAGATTTCATGGGAATTATAATGGAACTCCTGAAGTAGTGAATCGTTTTCTAAGGGAGCATTCCGTATTACCTTTAAGTGTCCAGTGTGGTAAATGTGATTCGGCTTTACATTTTCGTGAGGATAGACATGTGTGGTATTGTACCAAATCTGTAAAAATAGCTAAAACGCGAAAAAGACGTTTGTGTAATTACACTGTCAGTGATTTTAAGGGAACTTTTCTGCACGGGTCCCACCTTCCCCCGTGGAAATTAATTTTATTTGTCAACCATTGGTTGCATAAGTGTTGGGACCACCATTTCGTTATAAAGGGCCTTGGTATATCTTCTTCTACTAGTGTAGACTGGAGAAGCTTCTGTTCAGAAGTAACTGAATTTTGTTTTAATAACCAAGAGCCTATTGGTGGTGATGGTGTAATAGTGGAGATTGACGAATCTCATTTTGGTAAACGGAAGTTTGACCGTGGAAGGCCTCTGAGTGATATATGGGTGTTCGGAGGTATTGAGAGGGAGTCCAAAAAAAACATTTATTGTTCCTTTAATTGACCCTTTCCCGCAAAAGCGTGATGCAGCTACCCTCATCCCTTTAGTTCAGAAATACATTAAACAGGGCAGCATTATTGTGAGTGATAAGTGGCGGTCTTACAATTCTCTGGACTCTCTGGGTTACGATCACCGCAGTGTAAATCATTCCAAGAATTTTGTGGATCCTTCGAACCCCGAAACCCATACACAAAATATTGAACGGCTTTGGCGGGAGCTGAAGGAGTGGATACAACGCCCTGGTAACCGTTGCGAATATTTCAGGCAGTATTTGTCCCGGTTCATTTTTATACATAAATACCCTGAGGAGGAGCTGCTCCATCATTTTTTTATTGCAGCCAGTAAATTGTATCCTCCCCAATCAGAGGCTGAACGTATTCCAGTACTTGATGATTCAGAAGAGGGTCATCCACAACCTTCCACATCTTCATCGTCATCTTCCGTTTAAGGTAAGAAGTGATTTAACAAAATATATATATTCAAATTTACCCCTGGTTAAAGGGGGGGTCGCAGGGGGGGCGAAGCCCCCCCCCCGGTAGGGGTACAGGGCCCCTAGGTTAGGTTAGGTGGGTTTGTTAGGTTCTGTGGTGCCCTGAAAATTACTGTGGCCTTAAGGGGGGGTCGCAGGGGGGCGAAGCCCCCCCCCCGGTAGGGGTATAGGGCCCCTAGGTTAGGTTAGGTGGGTTTGTTAGGTTCTGTAGTGCCTTGAAAATTACTGTGGCCATAAGGGGGGGTTGCAGGGGGGCGAAGCCCCCCCCCCCCCCGGTAGGGGTACAGGGCCCCTAGGTTAGGTTAGGTGGGTTTGTTAGGTTCTGTGGTGCCCTGAAAATTACTGTGGCCTTAAGGGGGGGTCACAGGGGGGGCGAAGCCCCCCCCCGGTAGGGGTACAGGGCCCCTAGGTTAGGTTAGGTGGGTTTGTTAGGTTCTGTGGTGCCTTGAAAATTACTGTGGCCATAAGGGGGGGTCGCCCCCCCGGTAGGGGTACAGGGCCCCTAGGTTAGGTTAGGTGGGTTTGTTAGGTTCTGTGGTGCCCTGAAAATTACTGTGGCTTTAAGGGGGGGTCGCTGGGGGGCCCTACCCCCTCCCCCCGGTAGGCCTAGTTAGGGGTATGGGGGAGGGGTGCTGGAACATTAATTATTCATTTATTGCAAATATCATTCAATGCCCCAACACCCTCCCCCCCCCTTCCCCCACCCAAAACCCCAGTTCCCAAAGGGTGTCCCCCATAATTGGTGGGATGAACTAGGGTATACATAGTAAATCTCTAAATCGGTTGGTTTGCAGTCAAAATAAACGTTAAATTCATTGAAACCACACTATTTCTGATGCAACAAATATATTTTTATTGCATTTTTCCAAATTTGGCTGAAACTAAAAATTTACCAATAGATTAAACTGCGAGTTGACAAAATCTCGTCACGAAACAAAAGATTCTCAGAAACCTGATCTTTCGCACTTTGCTTTTTTTCTCTCTTTGACCGGTAAAACCGTCTGTCATGACCTGCATTGAAACTGTCTTGGCCTACACATAGGCCAGCCATGAAATGACCTCAAATTGTAAACAAATTAACATTATAGAATATCTCCTTGTCAGTCTAAGAACAGAATCCCAGAGTTAGGTTAGTTAAGGTTTTGGTCAATTTCAAGGACGTTTCCTTCTGGGAGAAGCTGGTTTTGACATACCGTGCTCAGTGCAATTAGGCGTCGCAGCACTTATGGTCTGTTTATTCTTGTGGCTATTTTACTTAACTTAACAAACTCTGATTTTGTTACTTTTTCTTTCTTCCAATTTTACTCTAAAGTTTTCTTCCATTTTCTATCGTTCAAGATATACCCAATATTCAAGACCAAATCTAAATGGTTTAACTGATTTCATAGAAATAAATTACAGTTGTACAATTATGTACATTTATTCATTATCATTTATTCAATTGGGATTTATATTGAAAAATAATTCACTTAGTAATTTAAACTAAGACTTTATAATTTTTGTTTATCTTATGTTTCAAACTTTTGCATATCAAAATGAATACTGTATTACCATTGAGCATTGCTTGTAGACAGATGGTAGACTATAGAGTACAGTACAATAATGTGTTACCTTGAGCAGAGTCAAACATCTCTCTTATTCCTCATAGTTTTATCATTTTCATTCCTTATTAAGCTGTTTTTCTTATGTGATTATGAATTCCATGCACAGCACAATATGCAGTATTTCATATCATTTTTTCACAAAATAATTTCTTTTTTATATTCCTCAGGAAGACGTTGTAATCGCCTTCTGGTATCAAGCTGATTGTCCTAATCTTTGCTGTGGCAGGAGATAACAGCCGTCATATTGTCAGGAGTCTCACCACAAAGGTGACTAAGACAATCGCCATCCAGCCTCATAGCAGCTCAGCTTATCGGGTTCCATCATTGCCGTGACTCCAGACCCCCTCGTCTTCTTCGGTGTCAGTAGAGTCAGACACTTCAATGGAGATGCAGATGGTTCCTTATTCTGCCATTTATAGAAAGAAGAAATGAAGAGGATCAGATAAATCCAGAAACAATAGAATCCATTGCGTTGAATTCTCTTGTCCAAAGACTGAATGAGACAGGTATTGGCTGAAGGGACATCCACTGAAGACTCCTCTTGTTTCATTGGTGAGTTTGGGAATCAGGGTTTTGGGTACCATATCATACTATGGAAATATAAGTAGGGTTGATATTAAGAACAGTTCCCTCTGGATTACTGTTCCCAATGTGTAAGAGGCCGTATCATAGATCTCAGTGGCCTTTGGGTTAGGTTACTTCCATTTTCTATCTTCCCTCTTGACCGTTAGATTTTCTTATTCTCTAGTCTCTGCCCTTCAATTAAAAAGTCTGGCTTAATAATTCCTTTAAAATGATTACTATTGTATGATACTGTACCTATAATCATTATCAACTTCTTGCTGAGTTTTAGAAATAAGACCTCACTATTTTATAATACATTACAGTACTGTATTGAACTGTATTCTATTATCTACTGCTAATCAGATTTGTTCTATAACTGGAATACAAACCTACGCTATTTATTTAGGGGTATTAGTTTTGGCGTAGCTGAAATGAAGAGCCATTAAAATTTAGCGAGGGTTAACTGCCCATACCGCTAGTTAGCGGGGGTAGGGAGGCTAGCTTGCTACCGCTCCCACTCACACACCGGTGATTTAGCTCACTTTTGCTTTTGGCTCGGATGGTATACGGTTGTTGCCGTTCCTCATCCTTTGCCGTTAATGAATTCTTTTGTGCTTTTTCTTTGTTTGTGTGTGTGTATGTTGACTTCTGCGACCATGAGCACCTGCCCTGGACTCAATAGCCGGCCCTGCGAAATTTATATGTCGTCAGTGGAGACCGATCGCCACACCTTTTGTCCCGCCTGAAGAGGTCAACGGTGTGACAGTAACATACTGTGTATTGAGTGTCGGGAGTGGTCTGGCTCTCAGTGGGAGAGGTTAGGGTGACGACGGAAGAAGTCTAAGCGGGATATCTCTCTTTTGAAGGTTCCTTCAAAGGGGGAAAAACCCAAGGCTTCTTTTTCAGTGTCCCGACCTTCCTCCGAAGCTCCTACTCATTCGGCCTCTTCCGAGAGACCGTCGAGTAGTAACGTAGACCCTTTCAATTGCAGCCAACCCCGGTCTTCAAAAGATGGTATTGCTTCCCCTAGCGAAGCTGCCCCACTTCTCCCCCTGGGTGGGAGAAGTGGGGCTCCCGGGTCCGCCCTCCAAAGATTCCTTGCTACAGCTCATCCTCCGGGGTGCAAGTGTGCAGCTGTTGTTGTTGACTTCAAAGGTAGATCCTCTTGCGCTCATCGACATTGTGGTGTCAGAGGTGTCTTCTGTGGTTTCTGCCCACACCCCTGCCCCTCTAAACTCTCCAGCTGTTGCTGCCGACTTACTTTCCCCCGTTCCTGATCATCCTTCGAGAGGGAAACTTACTCCTATATCTGTCTCTCCTGCGAGTGTTTCTCTTGCTCGGCGAAGTTCTTTCATAGAGACTCCTCTTCGGAGGACTTCTGCTGCTCATGGTCAGCTTTCTGATCCAAGGGCCCCTAGAGGGTGTCTCCGTCGCAGAGCTCACCCGCCGCTTCACCCTAGAGGTTGTCCTTCACCATCAGGGAAAAGACGCCACTTCAGCATTTCTGCCTCGTCATCGCAGCCGTCCCTCGCAGAGGAGTCTCCGCTTCAGTTGTCTCCTGGCCCTCGACCTTCGCTCGTTCCTGGACCTTCTCCCGATAACGCTGCTGCTAGTCCTCGGAATTTGGTCCTGAACTCTTCTGTAGATTGTTAACAATCTCCATTGGTGGATGTTCACCCTTCCAAAGGGCACATCCCTGTTCCTGTGCTTCTTACCAGCTGACCTGCCGACCTACCATCACCATTTCTGTCTCCGGTACAGTCTCCTTAGGCCCTAGCTAAGTGTGCAGCTGCGCGCCAACGCTCTTTAGCTCGCCAGCGCAATGCAGTGCACCAGCGCTCACCAACATCTCGTCAGCGCCAGCCTGATCTCACACTTTACTCAGCACGCACGCTCTCCAGCTTGTCAGCGCTCTACAACGCTTCGGTGCGGGCCTTCACCTGCTCATCCTCAGCACCTTCCAACACAACCTCGTTACAGAGAGCAATGTTTGCCAGCTCGCCAGCGCTCACCAGCCAACCTACGATCGCCGGCGCAACAGAGCTCGCCTAAACCTCAGCTCGCGCCCGCGCAACTTCAGTCTCAGGCTCGCCGCTGCTGTCTTATACGACAGCTACAGCGCTCTAATGAGCGCCAAAGCTCTCCTGCACGCCAACGATCTCCAGCGTGCCAGTGCTTTCCTGCATGCCAGAACTCTCCTGCACGCCAACGATCTCCTGCGTACCAGCGCTTTCCTGCATACCAGAGCTCTCTTGCGTGCCAACCATCTCCTGTGTGCCAGCACTTTCCCGCATGCCAGAGCTCTCTTGCGTGCCAACCATCTCCTGTGTGCCAGCACTTTCCCGCATGCCAGAGCTCTCTTGCGTGCCAACCATTTCCTGTGTGCCAGCACTGAACCGCATGCCAGAGCTCTCCTGCGCGCCAACGATCTCCTGCGTGCCAGTGCCTTCCTGCATGTCAGAACTCTCCTGCGCTCATGCCAGCGCTCTCCTGCGCGGCAGCACTCTCTCGCGCTTGCTAGCCCTCTACCGTGTGCCAGCACTCTATGCGGGAGAGCGTAGGCCAGTGCTCTCCAGTACCGAAGCTTCCAGCTGCTCTCCTGCGCAATCCAAGGGGACTGCACAGCACCCTGCACATTGTCTTAGTGCGCGCCGCTCTCCTGCGTATTCTAAAGAAGCTGCACAGTGCTTTACTGCGTGCCAGCACTCTCCTGCACACTTGTGCTCGCCAATGCACCAGCGCTCGCCAACGCGCCAGCGCTCACCTACGCACTCGCACACTGACCAGCAAAAGGAACATCACATTGACAGTTCAGCATCGCCTCGTTCCCCACCCTGCAAACGCCTTTCAGTGCGTCCACCAGGGAAAGGGGAACAGGCCTCTACAGAAGGGTTCAGGATTCCGAAACTGCCTTCCTCTAAGGAGGATCCACCTACAGCAGAGACTCCTCGTAGGGAACCTTCGGTCCCTTTCCTTTCAGGGGATCTGTCTGACAGTGTGTCAGTCAGTCAGCAGCCATGGTTCAGTGCTATGGTCAGGGCAGTGGTACAGGCATTCAATCCTCCTGTGTCTGGCCGCTCTTCAGAGCATCCTACAGCTCCAGCAGACCCTCTGCAAGGAACCATGACTACTTCTTCTCCCCTGAAGAGGAAAAGAGAAGTCTCAGACACGGTCACTTCCTCTGGGGTAAAGCTGACTCCTGTTAGACCATCAAGGCCAACTCCTCCTGCATCTTCCTCCGGATACTCTCCCACCTCACCTCTGCCAAGGGAGTCGCGTGAGGAAAGACCGCCTCCCTTCCACCTTCGGAAGAAGCCTCCCCTCACACGGTGAGTTCCCCACCACCAACGGAAATCAGAAGGGACACGACATCTCGGCCTTCGATGCTGGAGTCCTACCTCCTTCCTCAGAAGGAGTCTTAGGACTCTAAGACTCTTTCAAAGTCCTCTTCTAGGACTTCTAAGTCTACAGAGACAGCTGGTCACTCGAGGGATGTCTGCGACCCACCACGAGAAGAGCTCTCGGGGATGCCAAGAAGAGCTCTCAGGGATGGAGGCAGGAGACTTCGCTGCAAGTCCAACGTTGGAAGGAGAGTAAAAAGAGTCAGAACATGCATTCTGGCAGGTTGTGACTCTCATAAGGGTTCTCAGTGGTTTTACCGACCCAGAGATACTCCCAGGGGAGGCTATGGACACGGTCTTAGACCGTGTCTTTGGCACCTAGAAACCCTCAAAGACCAGTGAAGCTTTGCCCTGGTCTCAAGGGCTGAAGGGTGCCAGGGCTAGATCGCCCTACAGCTCTCCGAATATGCCTCCTCCCAATGTTCCGGCTCTACCAAGAAGCTTCTCCCATCTCCTCGTATCCAACAGAGAAGGTATTTTGAGATTCTGTAGGAGCCTTGTCCAGCTCTTCCTCTCCATCACTCCTTGGAAGAGCTCACCCAGGGAGTCTCTCTAGAGAGAGACTCCAATCGACAGTCTCTTTCTCGGCATCCGAGATCCTTAACCATAAGGTCACGAAGTACGCCATGGAGGCTACTTCGTGGCTTGATGTCAGATTAGGGACCTTGAGAATTCTGGTACAAACAGGATTTCTCCCAGGAACATACCAGGAAATCAATGGAGACTTTCCTGCTCTCAGGCACTCGCACGATTGAGTTTCTCACCCACCAAGTTTTGAACTTGTGGGCGAATACCATACTGAAACGTCAGGACACGGCGTCTAAGAGGTTCCATCAACAACTTCCAAATGCCCAGATTGCTAGGCTCAGATATTCCTCTCTAGAGGGAGCCCATCTATTTAAGCCTAAGGACATGAAACATACTTCTGAGAGATGGAGGAAGTCCCATCAGGACTCCCTCCTCCATAGGGCTTTGACTTTCAAGCCCTATAAACCACCAGCTCCTCGGCAGTCTCGTCCAGCCAAGACCATGATGAACAAGACAGCGGTGAAGAGAACTGTGTCTAAGAAGCCCTAGGCACTAAGTCCTCCGGGGGAAGAAAATATCCTAGATGGAGCGGCCGAGGCCGCAAACGCTAGGATAGGCAATCTCCCTGCTTTTCCACCAGTAGGGGAATGCCTACAAATTTGCTCAGACAGGTGAAAGCAGCTTGGGGCCGAACCCTGGACAATCTCTGTGATTCGTCTAGGGTATCGCGTCCCATTCATAACATCTCTCCCTCCCCTGACCAGGAATCCAGTGTCTATAGACTCCTTTGCCGTGGGATCAGCAAAGGGGCTGGCCCTTCAGGCAGAAGTCCAGACCCTGTTGAAGAAGGGTGCTCTCCAGGAGGTCCTCAATGGGTCCTCAGGCTTCTTTAGTCGACTCTTTCTTGTGAAAAGGGTGTCTGGAGGTTGGAGACCAGTCATCGACCTCTCAGCTCTGAACAAGTTTGTCAAACAAACTCCGTTCAGCATGGAGACAGCAGACACAGTCATACTAGTAGTAAGACCACAGGACTTCATGTGTACACTGGACCTAAAGGACGCGTACTTCCATATCCCAATCCATCCGTCTTCAAGGAAGTACTTAAGATTCAGCCTATACAACAGGAAATACCAGTTCAAGGTACTGTGCTTCGGTCTTTCCACAGCACCTCGAGTTTTCACCAAAGTGTTTGCCCGAGTGTCATCTTGGGCACACAGGATTGGCATCTGTCTCCTTCGCTATCTGGACAACTGGCTAATCCTAGCAGACTCGTTGTCAACCCTTCTTCAATATCGAGACAAACTTCTGAGACTTTGCCAAGATCTTGGGATCATGGTAAATCTCAAGAAGTCATCCCTGCATCCTACACAGAGACTGGTATACCTAGGCATGATGATAGACACCAATCTCCTCAAAGCCTTCCCATCAGACAACAGAATAGCAAGGCTGAGGAAGGTCACAAGACCCTTTCTCAGACGAGAAGAACTTCAAGCCCATACTTGGTTTCGTCTCCTCGCTCACCTTTCATCACTGGCCCGTCTAGTTCCCAACGGTTGCCTGGGGATGAGATCTCTCCAGTGGAAACTCAAGTCCCGGTGGAATCAGGCTCTCGATTCCCTTGACATTGGGATCCCCAGGGGATCAGAAGAACAGACGGACCTCGAGTGGTGGGTGGCAAACGAGAACCTACGAAACGAAGTGGATATTCTTGACCTTTCCCTGTATTTGATGCTGTTCTCGGACGCTTCAAAAAAATGGTTGGGGCTCAAGTGCTGCACCGCTCAACCTCAGGCCTCTGGTCAGAGTCAGAAGAGTACCTCCACATAAATCTCTTAGAGATGAAGGCCTTCTTTCTGGCCCTTCAACAGTTCCTGTCGGGCCATTCAGTGGTGGTGATGTCAATGACCCTCATAGTTCCGCCATGGCATCACGTGGAATGGTTTCCGGACCTACTGTAACTCCTGACGGAGCCCCCAAGAGAACTCCCTCCACGACACGATCTACTCAAACAACCACATGCCAACATATTCCACAAAGCCGTAGCTTCGCTACGACTTCACGCCTGGAGACTATCCAGCATCTCCTCTCTCAGAGAGGATTTTCGCAACAAGTTGTAATCAGGATGTCTGGACACCTGCAAAAGTCATCAGCAGCAGTCTACCAGGCAAAATGGAAGGTCTTCTGTGGTTGGTGTCGTAGAAGGGTATCTCTCCTTTCGATGCCAATATTCCAGCAATAGCAGAGTTTGTCGTGTATTTGCGAAAATAAATGCGCCTGTCAGTCTTGGCAGTAAAAAGCTATTGCTCAGCCTTAAGCCTCGCCTTTACACTGAATGGAATGGACATTTCTTCATCGGTAGAACTCTCCTTATTCATACGGAGTTATTAACTTACCTGCCCTCAGTCTGAAGTGAGACCTCCTTCGTGGAACGTGGTTTGAGTTCTCAGGTCTCTTAAGAGACCTCCCTATGAACCATTATGCAAGATAGCAGATCTCCACCTAAATTGGTAGACAGTGTTCCTGCTAGCTTTGGCTTTGGCCAAGCGAGTCGGTGAACTTCATGGTCTCTCATACGACATCGCTTATTCAAGGGGATGGGGAGAGGTAACGTTCAGCTTCGTCCCTGAGTTTATTGCTAAGACTCAGAAACCAGGAGTAGTGGATCCTCAATTTGACTCCTCCTAAATTTCGAGTCTTTGTTCTGTAACAGATGACCCTGATCATCTCTTACTCTGCCCAGAGGAGTTTGATGCTGTACCGTAAGAGAACAGCCGTAGCCCGTCCTCGTGTGGTGCACTATTTGTCAGCACAGGAAGGACCAAGAGGAGGGTCACCAAGAACACAATCTCAGCATGGATTCGCAAGGTCATAGATCAAGCACTGAATCCAGACCCTCCTCCTTCACGTCGCCCCAGAGCTCATGATGTCAGGGGCGTAGCTACGTCCCTGGCATTCAAGAGGAACTTCTTAGTGTCGCAGGTTCTTTAGGCTGGGGTGTGCAGAAGGTTGAAGGCACTGTTACTCGGTTTTAGTCTGCGTGAATGAAAAGGTTTGACTGGCTCTTATTCTTTTCTTTATTCTTAGCTCTTGGGGAAAGCAGCATCCTGGGTTCTCTGCACAAGTTGACCTCAAACCCCGGTAGGTAGACCATGCTCCCTTGTGTACCTAGTATTAAGCTAATACTGTTGTGCCCCCATACCCTGGTGAGGTGGTATTGGGAAAGTCTTGGTTACAACATTTTTTTCCTACTAAAGACTCGGAATAACTTTACCTGGATGGTCACACTTCTAAATATCTCAACACAAAGCTCGCGTATCCCGCGGACCTTGCATAACAAGGTTTCAGCGAGGCACAGGGGCCCCTTATTTTGAGTACTAACATACTCAGATAAGGAGCCCTTGGGTAAAAGCCAAAAGCCAGATTAGCAGGGACATCTACCCTTCCTAATGGGTGAGTCACTCCTAAATAAACAGCATAATTTTGTATTCCAGTTGCGGACAAATGTCAAATTCATAGATAATTTGTCTTTTTCCTAAGGATACAAAACTTAGCTATTTATGCAAACTTTTCTGCCAGCCCTATTCCCCTTGAAGTCCTACTTCCAAGCAAAGTGAGTAGTATGGGTAGTTAACCCTTGCTAAATTTTAATTGCTCGTCATTTCAGCTACGCCGAAAGTAATACCCCTAAATAAATAGCTAAGGTTTTTATCGTTAGGAGAAATACAAAATATCTCCGAATTTGTCCTATTCATATGTACTGTACTGACTAACCAGGTTCTGTCTATGACCATTTTCTTTGGTGGTCAAGTATACCTATTTTTTTCCAGCCTTGGGTTAGTTTTAATAGTGTTCTGTACAACATTATCTTTAGCCAAGTCAAGCATTGCTCAATATGCTTCATAATTTTATAATTTTTATTTCTTAATAATTCAAGCATATTTCTTCATAGGATTGTAAAAGATATGTTCACCAAAATATATCTTATTTTATGGTTTAACTTTTATTTTTGATTGTATTCTTAAAGATAAATTTTCTTTCAGGAAGACCTTGAAATCATCATTGAAGAAGTCGTACATCCCAACCAAGGCAATGCAAGGAGACTGCTGTGGTCATATTGCCAGCGTACACCTTGCTTCCACATCATTGGATTCAAGCCCTTTATAAATCAGCCCAGTCATTGTGTGTTGGTGACAAAGCCCAGCTTTTCCTTCTTCAGTGGGGTAGCCACTTTTATCCATGATTCTAACATCTTCTTCCAACATCAGCATAACATGAGTTTGTTCCTGTGCGGATACAGACTTCCGTGTCATTTATATGGGTTTACTCCTAAGTTGTTTTGCTACAACCAGAAAGAAAAATGTATAACTGGCAACCATGTATGGTTACCAGGCAACGCCATGGTTGGGTAGTGCACTTATACCTCTGAGATGCCGAGTCACTCTCCTTATAACTGATCTCCCACACTACGATCATGACCCCATGCTGGACTCTTTCTCTGTCCAGGGCTTTTTCTTTCAGTGTGCTTTGTGAGATGAAAGGCTTTTGAGGTACAGTACTATGCTGACTTTCCCTGGTCGTGAAGGTCGCCCTTGAGGAACATAAGGTGGGTGCAGGTTGATCCGCACCCCTCATGCTTGAACTGCCGTGGTAAGCCTTGTGAAATTTGATGGCAGTGACCACCCTCCCAGTGGGAGAAGTTCCATGCACGTTGCAAGAAGAGAGCTAAGAAGGATGGGTCCCCTTCCCCGTCTTCTTCTTTGGTAGATACCCAAATTGCTTCTAGCCCATGAGTTCAAAACTCTTTCAGAACCTATCCTGTCTTTTAGACGAAATAATCAAATAAACCTATTATTTTACCAAGGTCTGCACAGACAAATATTAATCCCAACTTCCCTACAGTATTATCCCACAAGCTACTAAGAGAATAGCAATTTCAGATATTTCTTTTCAGAGACATGAAAGGAAAGAGGTGGCAAAACCCTATATCTTCACCTCTTCTAAGAAAAGGACACTCCAGAATCTAACCATTGTTCTCTATTCTTGGGTAATGCCATAGCCTCTGTATCATGGTCTTCCACTGTCTTGGGTTAGAGTTTTCTTGTTTGAGGGTGCACTCAGGCACACTATTCTCTCTTTATTGTTTATATATGACAGATCTATTTTAAAGTTGTTACTGGTCTTATGATATTTTATATTGTTATTCATTACTTCTCGTATATAGTTTATTTATTTTCTTATTTCCTTTCCTCATTGGGGTATTTTCCCTGTTGTAGTTCTCGATCTTTTAGCGTCCTGCTTTTCTAACTAGGGTTATAGCTTAGCAAGTAATAATGATAATAATTGGAAAAAGAGACCCCATTCTCCTCAATATTATTTTGCTTCCAGAAAAAGACATTCCAAGTAGACCTCTCCTGATAAATCTTTTTTCATCACAGATTTCAAGTTCAGACTAAGAGTCCCCTGCTGTCCAACCTCATCCCAATGTGGATCAAGACGCTTATCACAAGAGTAAATAAATGTGGCTCTGCTCATTCGCTTACAGCAACCTCTTCTCACCGTCCGAGCCACAGGCGTGAACGCATTCACTTCTAAGGAAAGGTGAAAGCCTCCAATATCTTTCTGAAGCAGGAACCTCACCACATAATTCCTAAGCAGAAGCCCACATATAATGACACATCGTTGACTATTATTGATGACCCCTGATGGATCAAGAACCAGTTCTGCTGGTGTAGCCCCTTCAAGATTCCAACCCTCACATCCGAGACGTAAGATTTCCTTAAAGTTATGAGTCTTATACGTCGTCTAGACGGTCAAGGAGACCCTCCTCGTGCCCAGGTTAAGAGCAGTTACTGCACCTTCTTAGCATCTGAGATGCAAAAGATGCAGGTAGCTGCCATGTCAGCTATTCAGACCTAATCCTGGCTAGACCACTGGTCAGGGGCAATGTCATGCTTTACTACTACAGAAAATATGAAGAATCCTAACATGATTAAGCAGTTTGAGGTTATGTCAATGTTTGTGGGCTAAGGCCTTGGAATTCCTGGTCCATCAATGTGTCTCCTTGTGGAGATTGATTGATTTGGAGTTTTCTGGCTCCTGACATCTAAGGTCATTGACACTCTTCATTGTGGAGAAATTGTCTTTGATCATAGAGACACTGTCTTGGCAAGGTGCTCCAAGTAGTTGTCCCAAAATGATGCGCTATACCTGCAAAACTCTAACGTGGACTTGCCTACATTTTCCTTCCACAGAGGTTGCTGTGGCAAAAGCCGACCAATCCTTGTTCATGAGAAGAGCCGCTCCTAGGATTCCTGGCCCTTAACAGCCTCCAAAACAGTCTCCAATTAAACAGGGTCAGCAGCGCTGGCTCCTGCCGCCTGCAGACAGTCATCCACCGAAAAAGCAGGATCAGAACCCCAACTTTGGCTGAAGGGGTCACTTCTCCGGGCAGAAAGGTAGATGCCGTCGTTGCTCCCGCTGGGGAGGATAGATCTCTGGACTTACCCCAGTAGGGCGATGCCTGCAGAGCTATGGAACAGGTTGCAGTTCTCCATTCAGAATATCACGTCCCCTGCAGGGGCTGTCCTCCCCCATTAGCTTAAACTTTGACGGTCCCACCATAGAGGTGGAAGTCTCTCATACAGATCCCAGGTCCTCTTCACCAACTTCTTCGTGGTAGAGAAGTTTTCTGGAGGCTGAAGACTTGTTGTAGACTTCTCTCACTTGAACCAGTTTGTGCTCCAAACAAGGTTCAAGATGGAGACCCCCGGTACCGTTCTTGAGGCCTTCAGAAAGAACGACTTCATGTTGACCATAGACCTGAAAGATGCTTACTTTCAGGTCTCTGTCCATCCCAGATGCAGAAAGTATATTCTACTTAAAGGTGCTTTGCTTTGGCTTGTCCACAGTACCCCAGGTACTTAACCAGAGTCTTTGCCTGGTCTCTGCTTGGGCCCCTGCCATGGATATCAGGCTGCTAAGGTACCTGGGCGACTAGCTTACTCTATCCATAACTGGTGCTTTGTAATGCAGAAACTTCCTTTAGAACAACGATCCTATGTCAAACAACATGCAATTCGTAGCCTAAGGTATACTGTACTGTACTCCTACCTAACCTACTGGTTACACTGCACAGTTAGCCTAGCAACTCAAGAATCTGAACTTACGGTTGGTGGCACAATTTCCCATCACATGCAAAATTAGCATTGAGCAATTATCAATTCATGTAACATCATCATAACAAGACTTGATATTTTGTTGTTATTTTAAGATATTAAGTGTTATGAAAACACGTACCGTATAACTTAGACAATTTCATAACTTTTACAAGGGAGAGATTAGACTTTCAAATGATGATAAAGGGAGCAACACCTCTACCCTCTCGAATCATCGTAGTTGTCTCGATCGTAAACACAACTTCTCCTCCTTTGTTTACGCTTACTTTACGCACCTATGTATGCACACTCGATCCTAAACATTCTCTCAATTTTGAGTGGTTGACTTAACATCTTGATGGGATCAAATCCAATTCTTTTATCCAGTCCACTAATTGTTAAGGCATTTACTATCAAGTTGAAGAATTTCCACCAGCCAAGCGAGTGAGCAAACTGCATGTGTTATACTACCATATATCACATTCCAAGGGTTGGAAAAACCTCTCTTTTTTTTTTTCTTTGTTCCAGAATTTGTGGCTAAAACTCAAAATCGGGCCATAAACGACACCAGATTTGGCTTTTACCTTCTCGTCTTTTTGGATGATAACCGATGATCCGAATAATCTGTTATTCTGTCCTGTAAGAGTGGTCAGGAAATGCCTTAAAAGACTGGCTCTTCATCGATCAAAGATCGCTAATCTGTTTGTGAACACAAGATCTACAGAGAAGATTGCTGAGAACACTATCTCTTATCCTCAAAACCTATAAATCCTCAAGGGAAGTTCTGCCAGGTTCCCCCCTCCCCTAGAGCACATAACATTCATGGTCTTGCTGCAACCCCAGTGTTGCGCAAGAACCATTCAGTGGTACAGGTCCTAAGTGCAGGAGTCCTGAAAGGACAGACTACCTTCACAGGCCACTACCTAAAGGATGGTACCCATAGATTGGTGGATACCTTTTCTATGGGTCCCATTGTTGCAGCACAACAGTTGATCTAGGCCAAGCTCTTACAGGACGCTCGGTCTTTTGTGATGCCATCAGTTATTCTCTGCATTGAAGGGTGTGAAGGTGGAGTGCGTGCCTTTCTTCAATTCCTTCTTTATAAAATTCCAGTCCTCACCTGGGAGTGTTTTCACCAAAGAAACCCTTATGTCAGTCTGATTGTCATATATTTATAAATTCTTTCTCATTTTTGTGGTAACTTATCAGTGATCTAGTGCAACAGTAGGTCGAGACCAGTCAAACGATGATGTCTTCCTAAGGAAGACTCCCATATAGATGACTCAGCTCACTGATCTCTGACCAGCCCATTGTCAGCTTGCTGATCTCTGGTCAACCAATCATCAGCTTGCTGATCTCTAGCTCGTCGATCGCTAGTCCTCGATCGAACGCTGATCGTTAATGGCTCGCCAATCACCAACTGCCAATCATTAAACCATTTTGCTGTTTCTCAGGGCTCTCGAAGCCGATCAACAACTCATTAATCGCCAATCTTCCTGGGCTGATTGACCACATAGCCTTCATCTGCCTGTCAGTTACCATCTTTGGCTCACAGGTTGCCGATTGACTGATCATCGGCAGTTTACCGTTCACCAGCATTTCATCACTCAGACTCTCTAGTCACCCTCTGCCTGTTGTTCCCTAGATTAGAAGGCAAACAACACTTCTCGCTACATACTGTTCACCATCACACCAATCCACTAAAGCGATCGGCAGGCGATCGACAGCCCCTAGCAGCGGCTGGTTGACAGGTGACTACAGTACTCGCTAGCACTCTCCAACTGCACAGTAGCCATGATATCCAGCCATTGACCATTGGTTAACATTCACCAGACCAATGCTGTTGTAAGGAATAGCATCAATCCTGTCAGGGCGCATGGTAGGGTCAAGTGATGCCTTACGCCAGGGGTGGCCAACCGTTTGTTTCCCATGCACCATTTTTTTCACTTATAATTCAGATGCGCCACACAAACTTAACCCCCTTCAAATCCTTCAACTATGGTGATTTAGGCATATTTGACGGTTATCCATATAATAATTTGATATATATATATATATATATATATATATATATATATATATATATATATATATCTATATATATATATCTATATCTATATCTATATATCTATATATATATATCTATATCTATATCTATATATCTATATATCTATATCTATATATATCTATATCTATATATCTATATATATATATATATATATATATATATATCTATATATATATATATATATATATATATACCTATATCTATATATCTATATCTATATCTATATATATATATATATATATATATATATATATATATATATATATATATATATATATATATATATATATATATATATATAAGTGTGTGTGTGTGTGTTTGTGTGTGATTTGTACAGATGTAGTTTTTGTAAAGGAGAGGATTCAACATGAATACAAAGTAAACTGCACTTACTTTATTGACATTAGTTATTCCTGAAAGTACTAATAAAAATATATGAACATAATTAGCAGTTTTAAATATTAAACTTAGCCGGTGAATATATAATAGCTGACGTCTCCGACGCCTCGACAGATTCCAAAAACTCGCGAGCGATCGCCGTGAAGGTTGTGGGTGTGCCCACCAGCGCCGACTATCGGCCAGATACCGCATATTCTTGTCAATTTCTCCAGTTCTTCTCTGTTGGTCTTGTCGACAAGTTGGTTCCGCTCGCTTTATGACCTCGAGTTTTCGACCAAATTGGTGAAGTACTTTACTTTGGTTGTTTATTGGCTTTCGCTGTGTTGGTGTGTTTCTTCAATTAAACTCTTGAAACCCTTTTTTTGGCTGGTGTTTATTGTTGATGAATTTGGTTTTGACTTGGATTTTCTCTGATTGTTCAAAATGGCTGACCCTTCTCCTGTATATCGCAAGTGTGTGAGGGATTGTAACAAACGTCTTCCCAAGGCCTCTATCGACCCTCATACTTTTTGTTCTAATTGTCGGGGTAAATCCTGCCAATTAGGAGATCGGTGTGAGGAGTGCGTGGTCTTGTCGGAATTCAAATGGCTTGAGTATGAAAAATATACTCGTAAGCTTGAGAGAGATAGGGTGAGGAGAAGCTCCTCTAGATCTTTGGAATTTTCCTCCTCCCATGCCCCTGAATCTAATCCTTCCCCTGTAGTAGTTGTTCCTGAACCCCCTACTAGCACTCATGATCCGTCCATGCGGGATATGTTTTTAGCGATTCAAGCTTTAGGCGAAAAAGTCGAGTTCTTAGCATCGGACAGAAACCAACTTATGTCAGATGTTAAGTTGTTGAAGTGTCAGAGTGATAAAACAGAAAATCTAAGTGATAAAATGATAAGTGCGCAAAATGTGTTTAGTGTTGCGACCGAGGGTTCGTCTGTTCGTGCTTGTCGCTCCCCTAGTCCGAGACCTCTTTCAGGCTCCCCTGCAACAGGGAGAAGTAAAGTCGTAGGACTTAAGGGGGCGAGAGGCGTAAACCAACGTACAGACGTTCCCTCTTTGGTATCGGACGTTTCTCGTCAAGATCGTCCTTACCATAAGACGGGTGAGACTAAGTTCTCCTCGTCCTCCGAAGACTTATCGCACAAGAAGCCTTGGCGCAAGGTATCTAGACCCTTGAAGCGAAAGTCAGTCCCTTCAGGACAGGTCCAGCGTCTTGGCTGTAGCCATTGGGGCAGCTCTGACCATTTGCAGTCGTCGGATGACTGTTCGCCTGTTAAGCGAAAGCGTAACACGGGGTCCGAGGGTCTCGGTAGAGGCAATCTTTTGCCAACGCAGACGTTACCGACGTCACGGCCCGTTCCGGCTCCCGTTGATCCGAAGTGGGTTGTCCTGCAGGACATGCAGTCTAAGCTTGCCTCCCTTATGGAAGAGTATGACTTTGATCAGGTTCACGATGATCCTTTGCTTGTGGGTCGCCAGTGCGCTGAACGTGACTCTGGCCTTCAGCCGCCTAAACGAGTGTTTTCTCGTCCGTTTGACGTTAGTGCTAACGTTTCTAGTGCTTTGAAACGCGATGCTAGTCGTGTGCCTAGTCATTCACGTCAGTCACGTGACATGGACCCCCATTTGCTACGGTCTCAGACTGACGTTCAGCTGCTGCCGCCGCAGCCCCGCACTGACGTTCGCCGACCGGCTCCGTTGCCTCGACGTGACGTTGAGCGTCGGTCACCGCAGTCTGAAGTTGTTTTGCCTGCTCAGACTCTGCAGTCAATGCAGGTCCGACGTGATGTCGAGCGTCTATCAACTTCAGCTGTTGTTGTTTGTCAGTCACAAGACTTTCAGTCCTTTCAGCAGCGACGTGACGTCGTTTCCTCTTCTGCTGCTGCTGCTTTGTTGCTTGTTGACATTGCCTGTCAAGCGTTGCCTCCTCGGCATGTCTCTCCGTTTCATGAGACTCGGCAGTTGTCGGACGAAGTTCCGTCGGATGAGGAAGTCGCTGATCCCCTTCTAACTGGTATGCCTTTGGGGACTTTTTCAGATGGAGAGGAGCCTAAAGTTGCTCAGCCCTCTCTTGATTTTAAAAAGATCATGCTGATTTTTAAGGAACAGTTTCCTGACCATTTTGTGACTGCTGCTCCTCGTTCGCCTCCATCAGAGTTTACGCTAGGCCTAGCTACTTCGACGCCGTCGTTTACTAAGCTAGTGCTCTCTCGCTCTTCTAAGAGAGCTTTGCGTTTACTAGGCGACTGGTTGATCACCAGGAGGAGTTTGGGGAAGACAGCCTTTGCTTTCCCCCCTTTTAAACTGGCTTCTTGAGCGAGCGTCTGGTATGACACGGGAGAAGCTCTCGGCTTGGGAGTTCCTGCCTCTGCCCAGGGAGACTTCTCAAGCCTCGTAGACTCTCCCCGTCGCCTGGCCATGAGACGCTCAAAAGTGTGCTGGTCCTCTTCGGACCTTGATCATCTCCTCAAAGGGGTTTATAGGGCCTTCAAAGTTTTTAACTTCTTGGATTGGTCGCTGGGAGCCTTGAGCAGGAAGATCTCTTCGGCCGACCGTGATGTATCCGTGCTAATTATGTCCTGCATGGACAAAGCTATCCGTGATGGCTCTAATGAGCTCGCTGCTACCTTTACAGCAGGAGTCCTTAAGAAGAGGGAGACTCTTTGTTCGTTCCTTTCGGCAGGAGTAACTCCCTGTCAAAGGTCAGAGCTTCTCTTTGCTCCGTTGTCATCTGCCTTGTTCCCTCAGCAGTTGATTAAGGATATCGCAGCTTCTCTGGTGTAGAAGGATACCCACGACTTGATGGCTACGTCGGCGCGTAAGGCTGCTCCTTCATCATCTTATGTCGTTAGACCTAAGCTCGATACTCCAGCAACGAGGTTTATCCCGCCCTTTCGTGGCAGAGCCCCCAGTAAGGGAGGCGCTCGTGCCGATAGTAAGAGAGGCAAGAGGAGAGGATCTAAGTCCTCCCGTGGCAGAGTCTGACTGCCCACGTCCTCAGACAGCGGTAGGGGCCAGACTGAACAACTTCTGGCAGGCCTGGGAGGAGAGGGGTGCAGACCGGGAGTGTGTTTTGTTGCTAAAGGAGGGGTACAAAATACCTTTAGTACGGAGACCTCCTCTGGTAAAAGTCCCTATAGACCTCTCTCCCAGGTATCGAGAGGAGTCAAGGAGACAGGCACTACAGCTGCAGGTGTCTCAGTTGCTAGAGAAGGGAGCGGTGGTGAAAGTCTCGGACCTTCAATCACTGGGATTTTACAACCGTCTCTTCCTAGTACCAAAGCATACAGGAGGTTGGAGGCCGGTGCTGGATGTCAGTGCGCTCAACGTTTTTGTTGTCAAAACAAAATTTACGATGGAGAACACCAAATCCGTTCTAGCATCGGTCAGAGAGGGAGACTGGATGGTCTCTCTCGACCTGCAGGATGCGTACTTCCACATTCCTATACACCTGGATTCTCAACCGTATCTGAGGTTTGTATACAGGAATGTGGTGTACCAATTCCGAGCACTGTGCTTTGGCCTCAGCCCTGCTCCTCTTGTTTTTACGAGGCTCATGAGAAATGTGGCAAAATTTCTACATTTATCGGGGATTCGAGCCTCCCTGTACCTGGACAACTGGCTGCTCAGAGCGTCGTCCCGTCATCGCTGTCTGCAGGACCTTCAATGGACGTTGGATCTTGCAAAGGAGTTGGGACTGTTGGTGAACATAGAGAAGTCTCAGCTGACTCGCTCCCAAACGATTCTCTATTTGGGGATGGAGATTCACAGTCTAGCTTTTCGGGCTTTTCCGTCTGCCACCAGGATAGAGCAAGCCTTGCTCAAAGTCCGCCTCATGCTGAGGAAAGACCATTGCTCTGTGAGAAGTTGGATGAGCCTCCTAGGGACGCTGTCATCCCTGGAACAATTTATCTCTCTAGGGAGACTTTACCTTTGCCCTCTCCAGTTCCATCTAGACTCCCATTGGAACAAGAACAAGACTTTGGAGGCGGTCTCGATCCCGATCTCCGAACCAGTAAAGACGTGTCTGAACTGGTGGGACAGCAATATAGGTCTTCGAGAGGGTCTGTCCCTGGCGGTCAAGAACCCAAACCACGTGTTATTTTCAGACGCGTCGGATTTGGGTTGGGGAGCGACTCTGGACGGTCTGGAATGTTCGGATCTTTGGACGACAGATCAGAGGAGCCTTCACATCAACTGCAAGGAGCTGTTGGCTGTTCACTTGGCCTTGATGAGTTTCGAGAGTCTTCTTCGAAACAAGGTGGTAGAAGTGAATGCGGACAACACCACAGCCTTGGCGTACATCTCCAAGCAAGGAGGCACTCACTCCCACACTCTGTTCGTCATCGCAAGGGACCTCCTCATCTGGTCAAAAGATCGAGGCATCTCACTGTTGACGAGGTTCGTCCAGGGGAAATTGAATGTCTTGGCGGACTGTCTCAGTCGGAGAGGTCAGGTGATCCCTACAGAATGGACCCTCCACAAGGACGTGTGCAAGAGTCTTTGGATGACTTGGGGTCAGCCCACCATAGACCTCTTTGCGACCTCACTGACCAAAAGGCTCCCGACCTATTGCTCTCCAGTCCCAGATCCAGAGGCGGCCCACATAGATGCCTTTCTGTTGGGCTGGTCTCACATGGATGCTTACGCATTTCCGCTGTTCAAGAGAATCAACAAGGTTTTGCAGAAGTTCGCCTCTCACGAAGGGACAAGGTTGACGTTGGTTGCTCCCCTCTGGCCCGCGAGAGAGTGGTTCATAGAGGTACTTCAATGGCTGGTAGACGTCCCAAGGAGTCTGCCTTTATGGATGGATCTCTTACGGCAGCCCCACGTAAGGAGTCTTCATCAAAGCCTTCCCGCGCTTCGTCTGACTGCCTTCAGACTATCGAAAGACTCTCAAGAGCTCGAGGATTTTCGAAGGAGGCAGCCAGAGCGATCGCGAGGGCTAGGAGATCATCTACTATCAAGGTCTACCAGTCGAAGTGGGAGGTCTTTAGAGAGTGGTGCAAGTCCTCCTCTATTTCCTCTTCCAGTACCTCTGTAGCCCAAATTGCGGACTTTCTCCTGCATCTGAGAAATGTTCGCTCCCTCTCTGCTCCCACTATTAAAGGCTACAGGAGCATGTTGGCGTCTGTTTTCAGACATAGAGGCTTGGATCTGTCAAATAACAAAGATCTCCAAGATCTCCTTAAGTCCTTCGAGACCTCTAAGGAGCGTCGTATGTCAACTCCCGCTTGGAACTTAGACGTGGTCCTAAGGTTCCTAATGTCAGACAGGTTTGAGCCATTGCATTCAGCCTCCCTGAAGGATCTCACCCTCTAGACGCTTTTTTTGGTGTGCTTGGCTTCGGCTAAAAGGGTCAGTGAGATCCATGCTTTTAGTAAGAACATCGGCTTCTCTACAAATAAAGCTACATGTTCGCTTCAACTTGGTTTTTTGGCCAAATACGAACTGCCTTCTCGTCCTTGGCCTAAATCTTTTAAAATACCTAGTCTGTCAGAAATCGTAGGTAACGAAGTTGAAAGAGTACTGTGCCCAGTAAGAGCTCTTAAGTTTTATTTAGCTCGTACCAAATCTTTACGAGGTGATTCTGAGGCCTTATGGTGCTCCGTTAAGAAGCCCTCATTGCCCATGTCTAAAAATGCGTTATGGTACTTTATTAGACTTTTAATCCGGGAGGCACATTCTCATTTAAATGAGAAAGATCGTTGTTTGCTTAAGGTCAAGATGCACGAAGTGAGAGCGATAGCAACTTCGGTGGCCTTTAAGCAAAACAGGTCTCTTCGAAGTATTATGGACGCGACCTTTTGGAGGAGCAAGTTGGTGTTCGCTTCATTTTACTTAAAAGACGTCCAGACTCTTTATGAGGACTGCTACACCCTGGGTCCATTCGTTGCAGCGAGTGCAGTAGTGGGTGAGGGTTCTACCACTACATTCCCTTAATCCCAATATCCTTTTAATCTTCTCTTGAAATGTTTTTAATCTTGTCTTGGGTTGTACGGAAGACTAGGAAGTCTTTCGCATCCTTTTTGATTTGGCGGGTGGTCAAATGTTGTTTCTTGAGAGCGCCCAGATTAAGGGTATTGATGAGGTCCTGTTATAGGGGTGTTCACCCTGGATATAACAGCTCCTGGGAGTCTTTCAGCATCCTGAGAGGATGGCTGGGCTTCGTGAGGAAAGCGGACTAATGAGGCAGAGTAATCGTCAGAGTCAGCTTCCTTGCCAGGTACCTATACTTAAGTTGGTTTTTTATGAAATGTCAAAAAACTCTTGAGCATATACGCCTTTATTGTATTAATACTGGTCTCTACCCACCACCATGGGTGTGAATCAGCTATTATATATTCCCCGGCTAAGTTTAATATTTAAAAATGATATTTTGATTATAAAATAAATTTTTGAATATACTTACCCGGTGAATATATAAATTAAAGGCCCTCCCTTCCTCCCCGATAGAGACCCAGCGGACTGAGAAGAACTGGAGAAATTGACAAGTATATGCGGTATCTGGCCGATAGTCGGCACACCCGCAACCTTCACGGCGATCGCTCGCGAGTTTTTGGAATCTGTCGAGCCGTCGGAGACGTCAGCTATTATATATTCACCGGGTAAGTATATTCAAAAATTTATTTTATAATCAAAATATCATTTTGTGTAGATTTCCACAAGTATTTTGGATATTGTGACATCTACCCCAACTCAGTCATATACTTCTTATTAAATGGTTTCAACTTTGTATTTCTTTTTGTTGAGAAATTTTAGGAAAAGTAGATTAAAAAGGATAAATATATTCTTAAGAAGGATAAAGTTGGAATACTAAACAGCCTATTGTAATGTATTAGCTACCACATGGAGCTTACTTAAAAGGGTTCATAGGTATTTTTTCATAAATTGATTCTTGTTATGCAGTACAGAGAAGCAACAGGCGAAATCTAACTGAGGCCCTTTGCATCAATAGGCGTAGGAGGTGATGATGATGCAGTACAGAAGGTCCTTCGGAGATACAAAAACAAATTCAATTGAAGTCATGAATCTTAGTTGTTCCGTAACTGAAATACAAACCACGCTATTTACATGGGGTAATTACTTCGGCGTAGCTGAATGACGAGCCATAAAAGTTTTAACGAGGGTTTACTACCCCGCCGCTAGTTAGCGAAGGGCAGGGAGGGGTAGCTAGCTACCCCCCCCCCCCCCTCACACACACTGGTGAATGCTTCACTTTACTTTTGGCTCGGGAAGAGAACAGACCTGTCTGCTCTCTCCCTCGCTTTGACTGCCATATTTAATCTGTTTTTGCTTTTTCTTTTTCAGTGTGTTTGAAGTTGGCCTCTACTAATATGCATACTTGCCCTAGACTTCCCGGCCGCCCTTGTGGGACCTTTATGTCGGCGGTCGACACCGATCCCCAAACCTTATGTCCTCACTGTAGGAGCCAGCGGTGTGATAGTGGTAACGTGTGTATAGAATGTAGGGAGTGGTCTACCTCCCAGTGGGAGAGGTTTGCCCGGCGCCGTAAGAAAAAGTCCAAAAGGGATTTTTCTACTTAAGAGGCTTCTTTGAAGAGAGAAAATTCCAGGACTTCTTCCGTAGCCCTTTCCTCCTCTGAAGCTCTGCCTTGAGCGGTCTCTTCCAAGAGGCCGGCGAGTGGTAGCATAGACCGTATTGCTGTTGACCGATCCCGGGGTGCGGAAGAGGTAGTCGCCTCCCATAGCGAGGCGGCTGCCCCTCCTCCCCCAGAGGAGGATTTGAATATGTCTAATCATGATTTGTTTCAGCTTTGGGCTTCCTTGGGGCTGCAGGTTTTGCCCTCCAAGGAAGCCCTGTTTGACATGATCAAACTTGGTGCAGATGTCAAACAATCGCCAACTACAGCAGGGATAGATCCTCTGTCTGTGGTTGACGTAGTTGTGACGGAGACATCTCGTGGGTCAAGTCAAACCCCCGTTCCTGTTGCTAAGGTAGCTGAGGGCTTAGATTCCCCCTCCGAACACCTTTCGAGGGAGGATCTAAGTCCCACGGTCTCTCCTGCCGGTGATTCTCCCCCTCGGGGGAGTTCACTTACAGAGAATCCTCTTTGGAGGCCCCTTGATGGTCAGCCTGTTGATCCCACGGCCTCTCGTGGGTGTATAAGGTAGAAGGCTCGTCCTCCCCTTCGCTGTAGAGGCCTTCCTTCCCTTCACAAGGGAGTTTGGAGGCGCCTCTTCGGCTCGTGGTTGCCACAGTCCTCTGCGGAGGAGACGACTCGCCGTTCGCCGATCCTGCCAGCTACCACCTTAGACCTCTTCGGGGATCGTTCGCGATCCTCTTCGGATGATGGTCGTCCTTCGGGACACAGTGACCAGTCTCCCTCCAGACCTCCTGACTTGCCGTCACCCTCTGATTTTCCAAATGCGCGTGGCGCGCCACCTGATCCTGTCACTGTGCAGGCAGCGGGCCCTTCAGGGCTGAAGGGTCTTGAGCGCAAAACCGCGCCTCTTGTCCTAGAGCGCCAGGTTCTTCCTGCGCGCCCTCCTGCCGCTGCCGCTGTTCCTGTCTTAGCGCCACAGCGTTCACCTACGCGCGTGCGCGCCCTTGTTCCTGCTACGCGCCAGGGTTCCCCTGCGCACCCACATCCTTCTGCACCCCAGCGCCCTCCAGCAGTTCCTGTGACAGCGCGCCAGCGCCCATCTGCGCCCCAGCGTTCCCCGGTTCCTTCCTCGTCGCGCGCAGTCCAAGAGGTTCCTTCGCTAGCACACAGGCGCTCACAGGTTCCTCTGGACTCGCAGCACCCATCTGGAGTTACGCGCGATTCCAGTCCCAGCGCTCATGCGCTCACCAACGCGCCAGCGTGCTTCCACATAACAGCGCGCCACCCAAGAGGCTCCTAAGCTAGCGTATGTGCGCTCACAGGCACCCCAGGGCTCTCCTTCCAGACCGCGCGATCCTGCACGCGTTCCAGCTGCACGCGACGCTCAGGCTGCGCGCTCCGTTCCTGTCATCAAGGCGCTTCATGCAACCCTCCAGCGCACACCTGTGCGCCCTCATCAAACCGCGCGTCCTGCTCGCCCACCGCAGCAGCGCACACCAGTGCGTCCACATCCTGATGCGCGCCCACTATCGCCCGCGCGCCCAGCGTGCCCACAGGCGAGTACGTATGCCTGTCCTTTCGGACCAGCGCCAACCTACGCGCCTACGTGCCATCCCTTCCTCGCACCGTCCTGAACCGGCGCTCGCGCGCCTTCGCCCGGTTCTCCCGGATACGCGCTCAGGCGCCCCTGTTCTCTCGCGCCCTCCAGGGCCGCATTAGGATGCTGTGCGACCTCGCATCCAGCCGCCTCCCGTTCCGCTCCTGCGCGCCACACGCCCTCGCCATCTCCTATGCGCGCCTGCGCCCGCTCCAGCTCCTGCGCGCTTCTGCCCCCACACCATCGCCAGCCCGCCATTGCTCCCACGCTCCTGTGACCTCGCCTACGCGCCACCACGCCCTCGCGCCCGCTCTCGCCCGCTCCCGCGCGAGCGCGAGATTCCTGTGTCACGCGATCCTTTCGCGCGCGACCCTGGCCAGGGCCCATCACGCGACCTCCAGCGCGAGCGTCGCCAGGCGGACAGGTCTTCGTTTCGTTCCCCTCCCCGCAAGCGCAGACCAGCGCGCTCGCTGGAGGAGGGGCGCTTCCTTGACAGGTCTAAGGACTCTTCCTTTTCAGCTTCTCAGGCGAACCCGCATTTGTCAACTCCTCCAAGGGATCGAACGATCCCCTTCCCTCCAGAGGGAGTGTCTGACAGCGCGACTGTCAGCCGGCAGCCCTGGTTCGGTACCGTAGTCAGAGCTCTTGTGCAGGCGATGAAGCCCGCCCTCTCTGACATGGGTCTCAAATCAGTGGCAACTTCCTCCCTCTTGAAGAGGAAGAGAGGAGTCTCTCTCGTGGAAACACCTCCAAGGCCTATTTTGTCTCCTCGCAGATCCTTGCGCAAGGCTCCTTCCCCCCTCCAGACTTTCTCTCCCTCCCCTGCAGTTGAGGACTACCCATCCTCAGGAGAGTCGGACGAGCCGGACCATTCCCCCATCGCACCAATGGGGGAAGCTCCGCCTCTCCCTGAGAAGTCTTCTCGTCCAGGGGTGGAAAGGAGCATGCACCCTTCGTTACTCGAGTCCTGTATCCCGCCCAGGAGGGAACCGAAGGACTCTAAAACGATTCCTAAATCGTCAGCAAGGATCAGGCAGGAGCCATCTAGGCCTTCCGAGGATGTCCACGTGTCCCCCCAGGAAGAGCCACTGGGGACGGGAGACTTCGCTGCCAGTCCTTCAGGAGGAGAGCACCAAGAGTCAGAACACGCACTCTGGCAAGTCCTGACCCTCATGAGGAACTTCAACGGAATCCCAGACCCTGAGATTCCTCCTCGTGAAGGTAAGGACACAGTCCTGGACCCTCTAATAGCCAGGCCTTCTCCATCATATGACTCAATACTACGCAGTACTCTAGAAGTTTTATTCCAGCTGTTACCAAGTTGTGGAATGATCTTCCTAATCGGGTTGTTGAATCAGTAGAACTTCAAAAGTTCAAAGTTAGAGCAAATGCTTTTTTGTTGACCAGGCGGACATGAGTCTTTTTATAGTTTATATATGACATATTCGTTGTTGACGTTGTTAATAGTTTATATATGATATATCTCTTTTGACATTACTTTTTTTAGAATGATTTATTGTTAATTTGTTCTCTTCAGTTATTTATTTCCTTATTTCCTTTCCTCACTGGGTTATTTTTCCCTATTGAAGCCCCTGGGCTTATAGCATCTTGCTTTTCCAATTAGGGTTGTAGCTTGGATAGTAATAATAATAATAGGGCCAGTGCAGCCTTGCCCTGGTCTCAGGGGATGAAGAGTGCCAGGGACAAGGTCGAGGGCCAGCTCTCTGAGCTTGCCTCCTCCAGCAGATCCAGCGCCGGTAACAAGCTCCTCCCTCCTCCTCGAGTCCATCAGAGGAGGTACTTTGAGATCCTTGAGGAGTCTTGTTTGGGTCTTCCGATGCATCACTCTGTGGAAGAACTCACCAGGGGAGTCCCTCTTGAGAGACTCTCCAACCGGCACGTGTCCTTCTCGGCTACTGAGATCCTAAGCCAGGAGAAGGTCGCTAAGTATGCCATGCAGGCAACTTTGTGGCTTGACATCTGGCTGGGGTCTCTGGGCATCCTGGAGCGGTCTGAGGACCTCTCCAAAGAAAGCACCAGGAAGGCACTGGAGACTTTCTTACTCTCAGGCACACGGACCATTGAGTTTCTGGCCCAACAAGTCTCGAGCTTCTGGGCCAATACGATTCTCAAACGTCGGAACGCTGTGGCTGAGAGGTTCCACCAGAATGTTCCCAGTTCGGAGGTTAGCAGGGTCAGACACTCTTCCGTGTTCGGTAAGGGTTTGTTTGAGCCTGAGGACGTGGAGCTTACCGCTGAGAGGTGGAGGAAGTCCAACCAGGATTCCCTCATCCATAGGGCCCTGACATCGAGGCCCTACAAACCTCCAGCGGCTCAACAGCCCCGTCCAGTTAAGGACATGAAGAAGACCACTGCAGCGAAGCGGAAGGTGTCTCAGCCCTTTCCTGCCAAGAGCAGAAGGAGCAAGAAGTCCTCCAGGGAGGCAAGAACCCTAAAGGTAACAGCCGAGGCCGTAAACGCTAGGGTTGGCAGTCCCCCTGCATTTCCACCAGAGGAAAAAGTCTCGGGGCAGATGCCTGGACGATTTCCGTGATCGCTCTGGGTTATCGCGTCCCATTCACAGCTTCTCTACCTCCCCTGACAGCGAATCCAGTGTCGTTGAGCTCTCTTGCCATGGGATCGGCAAGAGGGCAAGCCCTTTGGGCAGAAGTCCAGACCATGTTGAAGAAGGACGCTCTCCAGGAGGTTGTAGACGGGTTCCCAGGCTTCTACAGTCGACTCTTTCTTGTGAGAAAGGCGTCTGGAGGCTGGAGACCAGTCATCGACCTCTCAATCCTGAACGGGTTTGTCAAGCAGACTCCGTTCAGTATGGAGACGGCAGACACGGTCAGACTCGCAGTGAGACCACAAGACTTCATGTGTACACTGGACCTGAAGGACGCGTACTTCCAGATCCCAGTCCATCCGTCTTCAAGGAAGTACCTAAGATTTTGCCTAGACAACAAGATCTACCAGTTCAAGGTGCTGTGTTTCGGTCTCTCCACAGCCCCTCAGGTGTTCACCAGAGTGTTCACCCTCATCTCTTCGTGGGCTCACAGGATCAGCATCCGTCTCCTCCGTTATCTGGATGACTGGCTGATCCTAGCGGACTCGGAGGCAACCCTTCTTTGCCCCGGAGACAAGCTCCTCGAAACTTGCTAGGATCTAGGGATCATGGTAAATCTCAAGAAGTCCTCTCTGCAGCCCTCTCAGAAACTGGTATATCTAGGCATGATCATAGACACCAATCTCCACAAAGCCTTCCCATCAGACGACAGGATAGCAAGGCTGAGGAAGGTTGCGAGACCCTTCCTCAATCGAGAAGAACTCCCAGCCCAATCGTGGCTACGTCTCCTCGGCCACATCTCCTCCCTGGCCTGTCTCGTTCCCAACGGTCACCTCAGAATGAGATCCCTCCAGTGGCGACTCAAGTCCTGGTGGAATCAAGGTCATGATTCCCCGGACACTGATTCCTATGGGTACTGCGGAACGGACGGACCTCCAGTGGTGGGTGGCGGACGAGAACCTACGAAAGGGAGTGGACCTTCTCATCCTTCCCCCGGATTTGATGTTGTTCTCGGACGCATCAAAGAAAGGGTGGGGGGCCCACGTTCTGAACCACAGGACCTCAGGCCTGTGGTCAGAATCAGAAAAGTACCTTCACATAAACCTGCTATAAATGAAGCCCGTGTTTCTGGCACTTCAGAAGTTCCACCAAGTCCTGGCGGGCCACTCTGTGATGGGGATGAGCGACAACACCACGGTGGTGGCTTAGATCAACAAGCAGGGAGGTACCTTTTCGGAACAGCTCTCCCATCTTGCAGTAGAGATCCTGAGATGGTCCGAAGTCCACTCGATCTCGCTAGCGGCTCGCTTCATTCCAGGCAAAAGGAATGTGCTCGCCGACAGTCTAAGCAGAGCGACACAGATAGTGAGTACCGAGTGGTCTTTGGATCGTCAGGTAGCCAACAAAGTCCTTACTTTGCGGGGTTCCCCATCGGTGGACCTGTTTGCTACAGCTGTACTGCTCCCTGGTCCCGGACCCCAAGGCTCTCTGGCAGGATGCCCTCCAACAACGGTGGGACAACGTTGATGTGTACGCCTTTCCCCCGTTCTGTCTGATGAGGAGGGTGCTCAACAAGACCAGAATACCGGTCAATCTTTCAATGACCCTCATAGCTCCGCTATGGCATCACGCAGAATGGTCCCCGGACCTTCTGCAACTCCTCATGGAGGTTCCGAGAGAACTCCCTCCACGTCACGAGCTACTCAAACAACCACACGCCAACATCTACCACAAAGCCGTAGCTTCGCTTCGGCTTCACGCCTGGAGACTATCCAGCATCTCCTCACAGAGAGAGGATTTTTGCAACAAGTTGCGAACAGGATGTCTGGTCACCTGCGTAATTCCTTCGCAGGGGTCTACCAGGCGAAGTGGCGAGTCTTCTGTGGTTGGTGTCGTGGAAGGGGTATCTCTCCCCTCGATGCCACTATTCCAGCAATAGCGGAGTTCCTCGTGTATTTGCGGGAGGAAATGCGCCTTTCAGTCTCGACAGTGAAAGGCTATCGCTCAGCCTTAAGTCTTGCCTTCAGGCTCAAAGGAATAGACATTTCTTCCTCGCTGGAACTTTCCTTTCTCATACGGAGTTATGAACTTACCTGCCCTCAGTCGGAAGTGAGACCTCCTCCATGAAACGTGGTTCGAGTTCTCAGGTCTCTGAAGAGACCTCCCTACGAACCATTACACCAGGCTTCTGATCGCCGTCTTACCTGGAAGACGGTTTTCCTGCTAGCTTTGGCCTCGGCCAAGCGAGTCAGTGAGCTTCATGGTCTCTCGTACGACGTCGCCCATTCAAGGGGATGGGGGGAGGTAACGTTCAGCTTCATCCCTGAGTTTGTTGCCAAGACTCAGAACCCGGGAGTGCCGGACCCTAGGTTCGACTCTTTCCAGGTACAAGTCTCCGTTGTGTAACAGATGACCCAGACCATCTCCTACTGTTCCCAGTGAGGAGTCTGAGGTTGTATCTTAAAAGAACAGCTGCAGTTTGTCCCCAGGTGCGAGCCCTGTTCGTGAGCACCGTGAGGACGAAGAGGAGGGTCACCAGGAATACCATCTCGGCCTGGATTCGCAAGGTGATACATCTGGCCATGAATCCTGACCCTCTTCCATCACGTCGCCCTAGAGCGCATGATGTCAGGGGCATAGCTACATCCCTGGCCTTCAAGAAGAATTATTCATTGACGCAGGTCCTTCAAGCTGGGGTGTGGAAGCGTCAGACCACCTTCACGGCCCACTACATGCAAGACGTGACACACAGGAGGCTCGATACGTTCTCTATCGGCCCTGTGGGGGCTGCACAACAGCTGGTCTAACCTCAGGCTCCTTAATGGACAAGTAGCAGAAGGTTGAGGGTATTGTTACCCGGTTTTAGTCTGCGTGAATGAAAAGATCTGTCTGGCCCTTATTCTTTTCTTCATCCTCTCCTCCCTTGGAGAAAGCAGCATCCTGGGTTCTCTGCACAGCTGACCTCGAACCTCTGCAGGTAAGCCATGCTCCCTTGTGTTCCTAGTATTAAAATGTAATACTGTCATGTCCCCATACCCTGACGAGGTGAGGTGGTATTGGGAGAGTCCTAGCCTAGATTTCCATCTGAAGAACTCCAGATCAACTTCCTAGGACGAGTCACTTCTCACCTTCACACACAGCTTATGTAGGCCGCAGCAGTTTCACAGCTGCCAGCGAGGAGCAGGGACCCCTTATTTCTTGAGTACGTAAACACTCGAATATGGAGTCCCCGGGCAAGCCAAAGCCAGTATGGCAGGGGACTTACCGCCCTTCGTAAGGGTTGAGTCACCTCATGTAAATAGCGTGGTTTGTATTTCAGTTACTGAACAAATGAAAAATTCGTAGATAATTTGTATTTTTCCTAACTATACAAACCTTAGCTATTTACACATATGTGCCCGCTGGCCCTGTCACCGGGATAAGTCCTACCTCTAAGTAAAGTGAAGCATTCACCGGTGTGTGTGAGGGGGCGAGGGTGTAGCTAGCTACCCCTCCCTACTGCCCGCTAACTAGCGGTGGGGTAGTAAACCCTCGTTAAAACTTTTATGGCTCGTCATTCAGCTACGCCGAAGTAATTACCCCATGTAAATAGCTAAGGTTTGTATAGTTAGGAAAAATACAAATTATCTACGAATTTGTCATATCTTGTATCAAAATTTCATATACTGTAATGAGACAAAGATACTCTGCAGTAAAACTGTATTATGTCATTTAATACTGTAATTAAAATGTCATTTGCAATGACCTAATCTTTATTTCATATGAAACAGGAATATTTTCTGACTTGTAGCGGGAAATCGTAGGCATCGGAATCAGGTTAGGCTTACCCTAGGCTAAAATTTAACAAGATTCAAGTTACAAACAATTCTTCTAACAAACAGCTTCTTGGAACTGATTGAGTTTGTAAGTTGAGGATATTCTCTAACTAACACAAGATACTCGTTTGAAAAACTTCATGATGATGAGAGTGTACTCAGTATTGCATGAAAACTGAAACAGGAGAAAGTTGCATAGTGAGATGTTCAGTTGGAGAAAGTAGAAAGGGAATGGATGAAAAGTTAAGGAGAAAAATAGAGTAAGGTTTGAAGGATTGGAAGTGAACCTTTAGAATTGCTTAAAGGACATTTCTTGAAATAACCTAAGATTTCTTAATGCCTTGTCAACACTCGACCATTTCTCTGAAGAGGGACATTTCCCCTGAAGTGCTGTGCTTTACGTCCTGATCTATCTTTCCATTTCCTTTTCTGTTTAGCCATGTCAAAGTCTTGGAGTTGGATTTGGTGATCTTGTTGAACTGTTAAGAAAGTAACAGCTTAGTTAGGCCCCAAAAGTACAGTAACTCACAAAGACACTTTGTGAGATAAAAGAAGTCTGTTCTTATTTGACAAAGCCTTTTGGTTAAATAGTTTAACCTGATTAATATAACTAGATAACTGAGTTAGAAAAAATACTTCTTTGTGGCCAACCTTTAAAGCCTTCTGCAGATCATATTTTGCAATGAAAATTCTGAACAACTGCATCGTGAAATGTGTTTAAATGGTTTCCATCTTTCAGGTTTTGTGAAATAAAGAAGTCCCTCAATGCGTCGTCTGCACATTTCATCTTATGACAACTGCTTAATTAGGAAGAAAGACAGCCAGCCAAAATGCTTTAGGAACCCTTAGCAAATCCTGCAAGTACCAGGTGAGTTTTCCAATTCAAATCCACTCTGGTAATCTACAAGAGACTTTCAGCCAAGATATTTTGTGATATAAGAAATAGAAATCTTAAAGACTCAAACTTGTTTGCAAATGTCTTTTTCTGTTGAACAGGTTGATATAAGTCTTGTTTCATAGTTTATATATGACTGATCTATTTTAATGTTGTTACTGGTCTTAATATAATTAGTCACGCTTCTTGTTATATATCATTTATAGTATATTGAACACTTCTCTATTTCTATTCTTCACTTGTTTACTTTCCTGTTGGAGCCCTTGGCTTGTAGCATCCTGCTTTTCCAACTAGGGTTGTAGCTAGGGTAGTAATAATGAAAAAATTATAATTACTTTACGATAGTAAATGTTGAAGCTACTGGACATGAATTAAATGGTTTTGAGTTAATATTTTGCTTCTTTATTAATAGTCTAGACCATTTTCCAATTAATCCTTAAGCCTTTTTGAAAATCTGTCTGCCATTGATTATTGTAACTAACCCAAAAGAGTGTTTTATTCATGGATGTATTTTCCTTTACAGGAAATGAATCCTGTTTCTGGATCATCACCACAAACAATTTTTACTTCAGATATTTCCATGACACTGATGGAAATTTGGTGCCTTAACATCCTATATTTGTGGCACAAGGATTCCAGAACATTCCAGCCAGACCACTCCTTCTCAGCCACATATAATTAGTTCTTAGTGTAGTTTCATTCATTTTGCATCTGGAAATTTTAAAATACTTACAAAAGTCTTAACTTTTACACAGCAATGTTGTCAGACCAGTCAGGAATACAGATGTTTTCCCAATTTTGAGTTGTTCCGTAACCGAAATGCAAACCACGCTATTTAAATAGGGTATTAATTTCGGCGTAGCTGAAATGACGAGCAAATAGACTTTTAACGAGGGTTAACTACACCCTCGCTAGTTAGCAGCGGGGTAGGGAAGGGGTAGCTAGCTATCCCTCCCCCCCTCACACACCAGTGAGTACCTTCACTTTGCTTTTGGCTCGGGTGATGGTCAGACGTGTCTGCTCACCCTCGCTTATTGACAGCCTTAATTTTTTGCTTTCTCTTTTCAGCTTTGTGTGTTTGGAAGTTGGCCTCTCTACCTTATCATGCGGAAGTGCCCTGGTTTACCCGACCGCCCTTGTGGAACTTATATGTCGGCGGTCGAGACGGACCCTCACACCTTGTGTCCGTTTTGCACAGGTCAACGGTGTGATAAGGATAAAGTGTGAAGTGAGTGTAGGGAGTGGTCTACCTCCCAGTGGGAGAGGTTTTCCCGGCGACGGCAGAAGAAGTCTAAGCGGGATATTTCTCCCTCAAGGGTTTCCTTGTAGAGAGAAAATTCCAAGGACTCATCTTCCGTGGCCCGAACCTCCTCCGAAGCTCCCGCTTGATCGGTCTCTTCCGAGAGGCCGTTGAGTGGTAGCGTAGGCCGTTCTTTTGTTAACCGACCTCAGGGTTCGGGAGAGGGCGTTTCCTCCCATAGCGAGGCAGCTCCCCATCCTAGTCCGGGGGAGGATATTTCTCATGTTGATAATAGTGATTTGTTGCAGCTTTGGGCTTCCTTGGGGCGTAAGAGCTCGCCCTCCAAGGAAGCCCCGTTTGACATTATCCGGTTGGGAGCTGCTGTCAAACAATCGCTGGCGGTAGCGGAGGTTGACCCTCTGTCTATCGTGGACATTGTTGTGACAGGGGCCTCCAATGAGACAGGTCAAACCTCTGCCCTGGTTCCTGACACAGCTGAAGGCTTAGTTTCTCCCTCTGAACATCCTTCGGGGGAGAAGCTAGGTCCAACAGTCTCTCCTGCAAGTGTTTCTCCCCCTCGGGGGAGTTCACTAACAGAGACTCCTCTTCGGAGGACCGACGATGGCCTGCCTGCTGCCCCTAGGGGTCGTATTCGCCGTAAGGCTTGTAAGCCTCTTCGCCGTAGGGGCCTTCCTTCTCCTCACAAGGGAGTTAGGAGGCGCCTCTTCGGCTCCTCGCCCTCGCCGTCCCCCGCAGAGGATCCTCCTCTTCAGGCTTCGCTGACGAGCAGGAGATCTTGGGTGTACAGGAGATCTCCTGCTCGTCAGCGATCCTCTCCTTCTCATCGGCGATCTTCACCTACTCGCCAGCGATCTCCTCCTGCTCGCCAGCGATCATCCCCTACTCGCCAGCGATTTCTTGCTTGCCAGCGCACACCTGCGTGGCTTCACTCGCCAACGCGCCCACGATCTCTGGATCTGGGCGTAGGAGGAAAAAATCTCATTGGTCAGCGTTCGCCTACGCGCCGTCTGACCTCGCTTGCGCACCAGCCATCGCCTGCGCACCATCAATTGCCTACGCGCCACCGCGCATAGACTCCTGCGCTTGCTGATCGCCCTTCTGCGCGCCCACGCATCAGGGGAATTTCCCCTGCGCATTAGCGCTCTCCAAGGTCTCGCCGAGATCCTATGCGCCATCGCGCCCGCGAACAGTCTCCTCGCCCCACTTGGCCTCCTGTTATGCCAGATCGCCCCATTGCGCACCACCTTTCTCCTGAGCACCCGCGCGCTTCATCGCTCGCCAACGCACCAGCGAGGACATTCTTCTACCACCAGACCGCCTGTGCGCCCACGCACAGACACTTCCGATCGCAGTCGTTCTCCTACGCGCCCTGCGCGCCATCGTTCGCCTGCGCACCATCGCTCGCCAACGCACCAGCGAGGACATTCTTCTACCACCAGACCGCCTGTGCGCCCACGCACAGACACTTCCGATCGCAGTCGTTCTCCTACGCGCCCTGCGCGCCATCGTTCGCCTGCGCACCATCGCTCGCCAACGCACCAGCGAGGACATTCTTCTACCACCAGACCGCCTGTGCGCCCACGCACAGACACTTCCGATCGCAGTCGTTCTCCTACGCGCCCTGCGCGCCATCGTTCGCCTGCGCACCATCGCTCGCCAACGCACCAGCGAGGACATTCTTCTACCACCAGACCGCCTGTGCGCCCACGCACAGACACTTCCGATCGCAGTCGTTCTCCTACGCGCCCTGCGCGCCATCGTTCGCCTGCGCACCATCGCTCGCCAACGCACCAGCGAGGACATTCTTCTACCACCAGACCGCTTGTGCGCCCACGCACAGACACTTTCGATCGCAGTCGTTCTCCTACGCGCCCTGCGCGCCATCGTTCGCCTGCGCACCATCGCTCGCCAACGCACCAGCGAGGACATTCTTCTACCACCAGACCGCTTGTGCGCCCACGCACAGACACTTTCGATCGCAGTCGTTCTCCTACGCGCCCTGCGCGCCATCGTTCGCCTGCGCACCATCGCTCGCCAACGCACCAGCGAGGACATTCTTCTACCACCAGACCGCCTGTGCGCCCACGCACAGACACTTCCGATCGCAGTCGTTCTCCTACGCGCCCTGCGCGCCATCGTTCGCCTGCGCACCATCGCTCGCCAACGCACCAGCGAGGACATTCTTCTACCACCAGACCGCTTGTGCGCCCACGCACAGACACTTTCGATCGCAGTCGTTCTCCTACGCGCCCTGCGCGCCATCGTTCGCCTGCGCACCATCGCTCGCCAACGCACCAGCGAGGACATTCTTCTACCACCAGACCGCTTGTGCGCCCACGCACAGACACTTTCGATCGCAGTCGTTCTCCTACGCGCCCTGCGCGCCATCGTTCGCCTGCGCACCATCGCTCGCCAACGCACCAGCGAGGACATTCTTCTACCACCAGACCGCCTGTGCGCCCACGCACAGACACTTCCGATCGCAGTCGTTCTCCTACGCGCCCTGCGCGCCATCATTCGCCTGCGCACCATCGCTCGCCAACGCGCCATCATCGCTCGCCAGCGCACTCTCACAGGAGGGAGGGAATGTTGCAGACTTGTCCAGGATCCACCCTTCAACCTCTTCTTCCCTTTCCTTTCAGGCAGGTCCAGCAGTAGCATCCACTCCAAAGGATCGCCTGATCCCCTTCCCTTCTGAGGGTGTCTCTGAGAGTGCCACTTGAGCAGCCTTTGTTTGGGTCCCTATTCAGAGCTGTCGTCCAGGCCCTTAAGCCTGCCTTCGCTGAAATGGGACTCAAATTAATGACAGCTCCGACCCCATTGAAGAGGAAGAGAGGAGTGGATCCTGTGGTGACTTCTCTGAGGGCCAAGTTGGCTCCAAAGACATCCTTGAGGAAGGCTCCTTCTCCCCAGCAGACGTTTTCTCCCTCTCCTGCGGACGAGAATTTCTCATCCTCAGGGGAGGCTACCGAGGCGAGGCATTCTCCACCAATGGGAGAAACCCCACCCTGTGCCGAAGAACCGTCCCGGGTGGACCCAGAGAAGAGCCCTCTGACATCGTTGTTGGAGTCCTGTATTCCTCCCAGGAGGGAGTCTAAGGACTCCTAGACGATTCCCAAGTCATCCTTCAGGATTCGAACGGAACCTTCAAGACCTGCGGAGAACGTCCACGTGTCCTCCCAAGAAGAGCCTTTGGGGACAAGAGACTTCGCTGCCAGTTCACCAGGAGGTGAGCCACAGGGGTCCGAGCATGCCTTTTGGCAAGTTCTGACCCTGATGAGGCATCTCAATAGGATTCCCGAACCTGAGATGCCTCCTCATGAGGGCTAGGACACGGTTCTAGACCGAGTCTTTGGCATCCAGAAACCTCCGAAGATCAGTGCGGCTTTGCCATGGTCCCAAGGGGTGAATAGTGCCAGGGAGAAGGTAGAGGCCCAGCTCTCCGATCTCGCCTCCTCCAGCCGTTCCACGGCTGGCAACAAACTCCTCCCACCTCCTCGAGTCCAGCAGAGGAGGTACTTTGAGATCACAGAGGAGTCTGCTTTAGCTCTTCCAGTCCACCACTCTGTGGAAGAGCTGACCAAGGGAGTCCCTCTCGAGAGACTCTCGAGCCGGCAAGTGTCCTTCTCAACTACGGTCGCGAAGTGTGCCATGCAGGCCACTTCATAACTAGACCTCTGGCTGGGATCTCTTGGCATCCTGTTGCGATCCGAGGACTTGTCCAAGGAGAGCACCAGGAAGTCCCTGGAGACCTTCCTCCTCTCTGGTACTCGCACCATTGAGTTTCTGGCCCACCAAGTTTCGAACTTGTGGGCCATTTCTATTCTGAAACGTCGTGATGCGGTGACAGAGAGGTTCCACACGAAGGTCCCAGCAGTCGAGGTAAACAGGCTCAGACATTCGTCCCTTCTAGGGAAGAATTTATTCGAGCCTAAGGATGTGGAACTGGCAGCCGAGAGGTGGAGGAAGACCAATCAGGACTCCCTCCTACATAGGGCTCTTACATCCAAGCCCTATAAACCTCCGGCACCTCAACAACCTCACCCGTCCAAGACAACGAAACCGGCAGCGGCAGCGAAGATGACGGTGTCCAAGCAGCAGCCCTTTCCTGTCAAAGACAAGAAAGGCAGCAAGAAGTCTTCCAGGGGAGGCAAGAATCCTAGAGGGAGCAAACGCTAGGATTGGCAGTCCCCCTGCATGTCCACCAGTGGGGGGATGCCTACAAAGTTGCGTGAACAGGTGGCAGCAACTCGGGGCCGATTCCTTGACGATTTCCGTAATCAGTCAGGGATATCGCGTCCCGTTCATAACATCTCTACCTATCCTGACAGCGAATCCAGTGTCGTTGAGCTCCTTTGCCATGGGATCGGCAAGGGGCCAAGCCCTACGGGCAGGAGTTCAGACCATGTTAAAGAAGGACGCTCTCCAGGAGGTCGTCGATGGCTCCCCATGCTTCTTCAGTCGACTCTTTCTTGGAAAGAAGGCGTCTGGAGGCTGGAGACCAGTCATCAACCTCTCAGCTCTGAACAGGTTTGTCAAACAAACTCCGTTCAGCATGGAGACAGTGGACACGTTCAGATTTGCAGTGAGACCACAAGACTTTATGTGTACACTGGATCTGAAGGACGCTTACTTCCAGATCCCAGTCCATCCGTCTTCAAGGAAGTACTTAAGATTCAGCCTAGACAACAAGATCTACCAGTTCAATGTGCTGTGTTTTGGTCTCTCCACAGCACCTCAGGTTTTCACCAGAGTGTTCACCCTAATATCTTTGTGGGAACACAGAATCGGCATCCGTCTCCTCCGTTATCTGGACGACTGGCTGATCCTGGCAGACTCGGAGTCGAACCTTCTTCGACACCGAGACAAGCCTCTAGGACTTTGCCAAGATCTGGGGATCTTGGTAAATCTCGAGAAGTCTTCTTTGCTTCCAACTCAACGACTGGTATATCTAGGCATGACATTGGACACCAATCTCCACAAAGCCTTCCCATCAGACGACAGATTAGCAAGGCTGAGAAGGGTCGCAGACACTTTCCTCAGACAAGAAAAATTCCCAGCCCAATCGTGGTTACGTCTCCTCGGTCACCTCTTCTCTCTGGCCCGTCTGGTTCCAAATGGTCGCCTCAGGAGGAGATCCCTGCAATGGCGACTAAAGTCCCGGTGGAATCAAGGTCACGATTCCCCGGACATCTTGGTCCTAATGGTTCCTGCAGAACGGACAGACCTCCACTGGTGGTTGACAGAGGAAAACCTACGAAATGGAGTGGATCTTCTCGTCCTCCCCCGAATTTGATGTTGTTTTCGGACGCCTCAAAAAAAGGGTGGGGGGCCCACGTTCTGAACCACAGGACCTCAGGCCTTTGGTCAGAATCAGAAAAGTGCCTCCACATAAATCTGCTTGAGATGAAGGCTGTATACCTGGCACTTCAACAGTTCCAACAATACCTGGCAGGTCATTCCATGGTGGTGATGAGCGACAACACCACAGTAGTGACTTACATCAACAAGCAGGGAGGTACCTTTTCACAACAGCTATCCCATCTTGCAGTAGAGATACTGAGATGGACCGAAGTCCACTCGATTCAACTATCTGCTCGCTTCATTCCGGGCAAGAGGAATGTGCTCACCGACAGTCTGAGCAGAGCAACTCAGATAGTGAGTACCGAGTGGTCTTTGGATCGTCTAGTAGCCAGCAGAGTCCTGACTTTGTGGGGTTCCCCGACGGTGGATCTGTTCACGACGGCCATGAATTTCAAGCTCCCGCTATACTGCTCCCCGGTACCGGACCCCAAGGCACTCTGGCAAGATGCCTTCCAACAACGGTGGGATAACATAGATGTCTACGCCTTTCCCCCGTTCTGTCTGATGAGAAGAGTACTCAACAAGATCAGACTATTGGTCAACCTTTCAATGACTCTAATAGCTCTGCTATGGCATCATGCAGAATGGTTCCCGGACCTTCTGCAACTCCTGATGGAACTCCCGAGAGAACTCGACACGAGCTACTCAGACAACCAAATGCCAACATTTTCCACAAAGCCGTAGCGTCGCTGTGACTTCACGCCTGGAGACTATCCAGCACCTCCTCAGAGAGAGAGGCTTTTCGCGACAATTTGCAGACAGGATGTCTCGACACCTGCGAAAGTCATCCGCAGGGGTCTACCAGGCAAAGTGGAAAGTCTTTTATGGTTGGTGTCGTAGAAGGGGTATCTCTCCACTCGATGCCACTATTCCAGCAATAGCGGAGTTTCTCGTGTATTTGCAGGAAGAAATGCGCCTTTCAGTCTCGGCAGGGAAAGGGTATCGCTCAGCCTCAAGTCTTGCCTTCAGGCTCAAAGTTATGGACATTTCATCCTCGCTGGAACTTTCTTTACTCATACGAAGTTATGAGCTTACCTGCCCTCAGTCAGAAGTGAGACCTCCTCCATGGAACGTGGTTCGTGTCCTCAGGTCTCTTAAGAGACCTCCCTTCGAACCTCTACGCCAGGCTTCTGATCGCCACCTGACTTGGAAGACAGTGTTCCTGCTCGCCCTGGCTTCGGCCAAGCGAGTCAGCAAACTTCATGGTCTCTCGTATGACATCGCCCATTCAAGGGGATGGGGGAGGTAACGTTCAGATTCGTCCCTGAGTCTGTAGCTAAGACTCAGAATCCAGGGGTGCCGGACCCTCGGTTCGACTCCTTTCGGATTTCGAATCTCCGTTCTGTAACAGATGACCCAGACCATCTCCTACTGTGCCCAGTAAGCAGTCTGAGGCTCTATCTTAAAAGAACAGCTGCAGTTCGTCCTCGGGTGCAAGCGTTGTTCGTGAGCACAGGGAGGACAAAGAGGAGGGTCAGCAAGAACATGATCTCTGTCTGGATTCGCAGGGTCATTCACCATTCCCTGAATCCTGACCCTCCTCCGTCACGTCGCCCAAGGGCACACGATGTCAGGGGCATTGCTACATCCCTGGCATTCAAAAGAAACTACTCTGTGACGCAGGTTCTTCAAGGTGGGGTTTGGAAGCGTCAAACGACCTTCACAGCCCACTACCTGCAAGATGTGACCCACAGGAGGCTCGATACGTTCTCTATTGGCCCTGTGGTGGCTATACAACAGCTGGTTTAAACCTCAGGCTCCTTAATGGACAAGTAGCAGAAGGTTGAGGGCATTGTTACCCGGCAATAGACTGCATGAATGAAAAGGTATGACTGGCTCTTATTCTTTTCTTCATCCTCCCCTCTCTTGGGGAAGGCAACATCCTGGGTTCTCTGCACAGCTGACCTCAAACCACTGCAGGTAAACCATATTTCCTTGTGTTCCTAGTATTAAGTTAATACTGTCACGTCCCCATACCCTAACGAGGTGGTATTGGGAACGTCCTAACCTAGAATTCCATCTAAAGGACTACAGATCAACTCTCTAGAACGAGTCACACTTCATTCCTCCACACACCAGCTTATGTAGGCTGCGGTCCTTGCAGAGCAAGGCACTTGCGAGGTGCAGGGACTCCTTATCTTGGATGCTAACTGTTAAGGCCGTATTTACGGCCGTAATTTCAAGGGTTCTTTATATTCAGAAATTTGCGGTCAGTAAAAATGTAACAGCAATTTGGGAACAAAAGAACAAACACCTCAATAAAAGTTACAATATTTATTTACAAACACAAAAAAAAGGTAATGGGTTGGTAACAATATTAAGCAAAATAAATGAATATACTAATCAAAGTAAAACCAACCTTAAGATCTTTAAAAGATCACCTACAACTAAGTTAATCCATAGGCTAAGAAATAGGAAGATTTTAAATACAACATTTCAGGCAGCTACCTTTCAAAAACACTGGCCAGAAAAACTAACCTAACAAACTAAGATAGGTAGAAGGAAGAAAGAGAAAATAAATGAGAAACTTAATATTACTCCTACCTAGCACAAACAAACTAACTTAAACGTTAAGCTTAACTTAATAAACAGTGAATTAGGAAAATAATTATCTTACAAAATACACAAAGGGAATCATCACAAAAACCTCGGTAGATTGTCTCATCAGGCCATACAAGGTCCAGAAGACCGTACTGCAAACAAGGGCGTGCACACCTACAGGTATTCGGCGATCCATGATCGTCGTAAATAACAATAAAAATATCTCATACCTGTAGTATGCCGCCCTACGTATCTCCACGAGTTCCAAGAACTCACTGACGCTGATGAGCAGGTCAACTAGATCAAGCTGCAATGCCCGAAGGCAATCCAAAATGCCACAGGAACGCCAAGGGTGGTAGCCTCCGAGAATCCGGGACTTCAACGGATCTCGCACGTCGCAAACCGCACCGTTCTCGGTAGAAACTGGCCAACTCGTTCGCAAATCCTCCGACGAACGAGGGAAGGGACGTGGCTGATGAATGCCGCGGGTGACAAACACCAGCGACCACACACAAAATAGCGAAGGAAGTGCTTCAAAAACTCCAAAGGTCACCAAGATGAAGTGGCAGAGCGTCAGACTGTGAGTAGGAACTCGAACTAACTCTGTCACTTATCACCACCATCCGATCAAGCCTTTCACTCGAGTCAACACAGCTCATAGGAGAGAAAAACAGCGATCGTTAATAAGGCACTTCAGTAGTTCACTAATACCGGGGGAGAAGGTGGTAAACAAAAACAAAACTGAGAAGTCATATGACTCTCTACAGTGTTCATCAAACTAAGAATGACGCTGGCTTATTAATAAACTAAAAAAAAGATCAAAAGGTTGGAAAAGTATTAACAACTTATAATAAAATTATAATGAATTTACTTTAATCTAATACTAACACATCCGGATACTGAGTCCCCGGGCAAAGCCAAAGCCAGTATGGCTGGGACTTACCACCCTACCTAAGGGTTAAGTCACCCTATTTAAATAGTGTGGTTTGTATTTCGGTTATGGAACAAATGACAAATTCGTAGATAATTTGTATTTTTCTAACCATACAAACCATAGCTATTTAAACAAACTTGCCCGCCAGCCCTGTCCCCCAGGAAAGTCCTACCTCTAAGCAAAGTGAAGATACTGGTGTGTGAGGGGGGGGAGGGATAGCTAGCTACCCCTCCCCTACCCCCTCGCTAACTAGTGAAGGGGTAGTTATCCCTTGTTAAAAATCTAATGGCTCGTCATTTCAGCTACGCCGAAAGTAATACCCTATTTAAATAGCTAAGGTTTGTATGGTTAGGAAAAATACAAATTATCTACGAATTTGTCATATTCTGTAAGGTTCAGTGCCCCCATCTACAGGTCTTTTATAAAGTTAATGATATTTTAATACAGTTTCATACAAATTGACTTTTGAAGTAATGTCTATGTGGGTAATTTTGCCAGAGGGTACAAAACTTCTGGACTCCAGTGAGGCTGTAACTAAAGCTGCCGTATCAGGTTCATATCAGCTTTCCCAGTAAGGCTTCAGTTCTTTGCGGATGAAGCAATAGTTATCGTTTCCCAAAGAGAGGTCAGGTTAAACAAAAAACCTATAGTATTGAGTTTATAATGTGAGAGATTGTGATATCCATTAGTTATACTATAAAGTTATTTGACCAAGTATTGAGGTCTGTTATGCAACTTATAAAAATCCATTGGTAAATGCTTTGATGCCTTGTACCTATAGAAAATATTTTTGCATACAATTCGAGGCGTTTATAGATTGATTCAATTTCTATGGATTTCTCCGTTGGATTTAATAGAATTCATTGAATAAAAAAGTTAATCTTTCTTTTCTAACAATACTCCAGTTTTTAAATCGAGAGTTTTGACATTTTAGATCTGTAAAAGTAATTCCCCTCTGATGTTTTCAGTGATTCTGGAAGTGACTCAGAAGTCCTTCATCAAGTTTTGACTTTGAAAATCTCCTTAAAAATTAAATAAGTTGAATATTTTAATATTATCATTTTTTCAATATTTAACTTAGCCGGTGATTATATAAGCTGCAGCTCTGCTGCTCGACAGAAAACTCTACGTAAAAAATCCGCCAGCGATCGCTATGCAGGTAGGGGGTGTACTTCAACAGCGCCATCTGTCGTGCAGGTACTCAGTACTCATTGTAAACAAAGAACTCAATTTTCTCTCTGTCGTGCTACCGGCAAGACCTACTAATTCGCTGTTGCTAACTGGATTTGTTTTCACAACTATTTGGTGAAGTACACGTTTCTAGTTTTGAGCTTTCGCTGTGCAGGCTTTCTCTTCAATAAATCCTTGCATTCTTTTTTTGATATCGGATTATTTGTTGATGACTTTGGATAGTTTTTGAATTCCCCTTTGACCAATTCAAAATGGCTGACCCTTCTCAAGTCCCAAAATTCAGGAAGTGTAATGCTAGGGACTGTTCAAGGCGTCTTCCGAAGGCCTCTATCGATCCTCACACCGTTTGTTCCAATTGTCGGGATAAAACCTGTCAATTGGAAGATCGATGTGAGGAATGCGTTGGGCTTTCGGAATTCGATTTTATCGAATTCCAGAAATATACACGTAGGCTAGAGAGAGATAGAATCAGGAGAAGTTCATCTCGTTCAGTTGATTTTTCCTCTCCTCATGCCCCACAACCTATTCCTTCCCCTGTAGTGGTTGCTCCTAATCCCCCTTCTGGCACTCAGGAACCTTTGATGGCTGATATGATGCGTGCCATCCAAGCTCTAGGTGAGAGAGTTGAGTCCTTGGCTAGTGACCGTAACCAGCTCATGGCGGACGCCAAGGAGCTGAAGTGTAAGAGTGCAGTGGGAAGTGATTAAGTGAGTGATAGTGTTGTGGATAGTGTTGCGCTTGAGGGTTCGTCTGTTCGTGCCTGTCGTCCTCCTAGTCCGGGACCTCTTGCAAGCTCCCAAGTCCAGGGGAGAAGCAATGTCGTACGACCAATGGGTTCGAGAGGCTTTAATCAGCGAACAGACGTTCCCTCCGTGGTTTCGGGCGTATCTACCCAAGATCGCCCCACCCACACAGAGACGAGAGAGCCCATTTATTCCTCGTCTGCGGAAGAGGTTTATCGTAAGAAACTATGGACCAAGGTCTCACGACCTCTTAAGCGCAAGTCGGTCCCTTCCGCGCAAGTCCAACGGCCCAGTTGTAGCCACTGGGTCAGTTCGGACTCGCTGCAGTCTTCCGATGACTGCTCACCTCCTAAGAGAGGCAAAGCGGTACCGCCTCAGGCAGTTACACCGTCTGTCGCCGCACCTGCTCCTGCAGACCCTAAGTGGTCTTTGCTGCAGACCATGCAGTACCAATTAACGTCTCTGATGCAGGACTTTCGTGCGGAGAAGGTTACTGCTGCACCAACCTCTTGCCTACAACCAACCACGGTTGTGCGTCCTGTGGACGCTGAGGCGACCTTCTTGTGCACTCCAGCTGAGAGAGTCCCGCTACCCATGCGTTCCAGTGTACCCTGCCAGCCGCATGTTGACGTTCAGCGACGCACGGAACCTTCTGTTGACGTTCGCGAGGTACAACAACCGTCAAAGTTGTTCTGTTTTGACGCGGTGTGTCAACCTCCGCAACCCAGTGTGGTTGCCTCTGCTCGCCCACATCAGACTAGACAGTCTGGAGTAGACGCTGTGCGTCCCCGCGCTGCTATGGTTGTTGCCAGCTCACAGACTGGGCAACAGTTCCATGACGTTGCGTCCGGTTCAGTCACGCGTGCACCCGTGCGACCGGACTCAGCTGACCAGCCGATACCTACTCCATTGCCGCTTCCTCCTCAATTCTCGGATGATGGACTCTCTGATGATGACGATGCGGCACACGTTGATGAACCACATTCGGACCTTGACGAGCCCAAGTCCACGCAACCCTCTTTGGACTTTAGAAAAGTTCTTGCTCTGTTCAAAGAGATATTTCCGGACCAGTTTGTGTCTGTGGCTCCACACTCTCCTCCGTCAGAGTTTGCTTTAGGTACGCAGTCATCCTCGCCTGCCTTTACGAGACTCGTCCTCGCACGCTCGTCCAAGAGAGCTTTACAAGTTTTAGGAGATTGGATGCAGTCCAAAAAGAGTCTAGGGAAGACAGCCTTTACGTTTCCCCCTGCTAAACTCTCTTCCAGATCGAGCGTCTGGTATGCCACGGGAGAAGTTCTCGGCTTGGGAGTTCCTGCCTCTGCCCAGGGCGACTTCTCAAGTCTTGTAGACTCTCCCCGCAGGCTAGCCATGAGAGGCTCTAAGATATGCTGGTCACCTTCGGACCTAGACCATCTGTTGAAAGGAGTATTTAGAACCTTCGAGGTCTTCAACTTTTTGGACTGGTGTCTGGGAGCTTTGAGCAGGAAGATCTCCCCGACTGAGAAGGAATCTTCCTTGCTCATCATGTCCTGCATGGAGAAAGCCATACGTGACGGATCTAGTGAGCTTGCTGCATCGTTCGTATCCGGAGTCCTCAAGAAGCGTGAGAACCTTTGCTCTTTCCTGTCAGCTGGAGTGACACCGTGTCAAAGATCAGAACTTCTGTTTGCTCCTCTCTCTAAGTGCCTTTTTCCAGAGGACTTGATTAAGGAGATTGCTGCTTCTTTGATTCAGAAGGACACCCATGACCTGGTTGCGTCCTCTGCCCGCAAAGCCACCCCTTTGCCTACCTTGTCAAGACCAAGGATGGACACTCCAGCGTCCAGATTTATTCCGCCCTTTCGTGGCAGAGCCTCCAGCAGAGGAGGTGCTCGTGCCGAAGGGAGACGTGGGAAGAAGAAAGGAACCAAGTCCTTTAAAGGCAGAGTCTGACTGCCACCTTCTTCAGACAGCAGTGGGAGCCAGACTCAAGAACTTCTGGCAGACCTGGGAGAAGAGAGGCGCAGATGCACAATCTGTGAAGTTGCTCAGAGAGGGGTACAAGATCCCGTTTGTACGAAAACCCCCTCTAGCAACGTCTCCCATCGATCTCTCTCCCAGGTACAGAGAGGAAGACAAGAGACGAGCATTGAAACAGGAGGTGTCTCTCTTGCTAGAAAAGGGAGCGGTAGTCAAAGTCCTGGACCATCAAACCCCGGGCTTCTACAACCGTCTCTTCTTAGTGGTAAAGAAGACAGGAGGGTGGAGGCCGGTGCTAGACGTCAGTGCGCTGAATGTCTTTGTCACAAAGCAGACGTTCGCCATGGAGACCACAAAGTCCGTTCTAGCAGTGGTCAGAAAGGAAGACTGGATGGTCTCTTAAGACCTAAGGGACGCATACTTTCACGTCCCCATCCACCCAGACTCCCAACCTTTTCTGAGATTCGTTTACGAAAAGGTTGTCTACCAGTTTCAAGCCCTGTGCTTTGGCCTAAGCACAGCTCCTCTTGTGTTTACGAGGCTGATGAGGAATGTAGCCAAATTCCTTCATTTAGCAGACATCAGAGCCTCCCTCTATTTGGACGACTGGCTTCTAAGAGCTTCTTCCAGTCGTCGCTGTCTGAAGGATCTAAAGTGGACTCTAGATCTGACCAAGGAATTGGGTCTCCTGGTCAATATGGAAAAGTCTCAAGTGGTCCCATCCCAAACTATTGTGTATTTAGGGATGGAGATTCACAGTCTAGCTTTTCGGGCTTTTCCGTCGGCCCCCAGAACAAGTCAAGCCCAGTTATGCATACAGAACATGCTAAAGAAGGAACGATGTTCAGTCAGGCAGTGGATGAGTCTGATAGGGACACTATCATCCCTGGAACAGTTCGTATCGTTAGGAAGACTACACCTCCGTCCTCTTCAATATCACCTAGCTGTTTACTGGAAAAAGGACAAGACGCTAGAAGCGGTCTCGATCCCCATTTCCGAGAAGATGAAGTCTTCCCTGACTTGGTGGAAGGACAGTATCAGCCTCAGAGAGGGTCTGCCCCTGGCTGTTCAGACTCCCAACCACGTTCTCTTCTCGGACGCATCGGACACGGGCTGGGGCGCGACATTAGACGGTCGGGAATGCTCGGGAACTTGGAACTCGAGTCAAAGGACAATGCATATCAAACTGCAAGGAGCTACTGGCAGTTCATCTGGCCTTGAAAAGCTTCAAGTCTCTCCTTCAAGGCAAAGTGGTGGAGGTGAACTCGAACAACACCACGGCTTTGGCGTACATCTCCAAGCAAGGAGGGACCCACTCTATGACGTTGTACGAGATCGCAAGGGACCTCCTCACCTGGTCAAAAGATCTAAACATTTCTCTAGTAACGAGGTTCATCCAAGGCAACTTGAATGTCATGGCAGATTGCCTCAGTCGGAAGGGACAAATCATTCCAACAGAATGGACCCTACACAAGGATGTGTGCAAGAGACTGTGGGCCACATGGGGCCAGCCTACCATAGATCTCTTCGCAACCTCGATGACCAAGAGGCTCCCAATATATTGCTCACCAATCCCGGACCCAGCAGCAGTTCATATAGATGCCTTTCTCCTAGATTGGTCACATCTAGACCTATATGCATTCCCCCCGTTCAAGATTGTCAACAAGGTAATGCAGAAGTTCGCCTCTCACGAAGGGACAAGGTTGACGTTAGTTGCTCCCCTCTGGCCCACGAGAGAATGGTTCACCGAGGTACTTCGATGGCTAGTGGACGTTCCCAGAACTCTTCCTCTAAGGGTGGACCTTCTACGTCAGCCACACGTAAAGAAGGTACACCAAGGCCTCCACGCTCTTCGTCTGACTGCCTTCAGACTATCGAAAGACTCTCGAGAGCTAGAGGCTTTTCGAAGGAGGCAGCCAGGGCGATTGCTAGAGCAAGGAGGACATCCACTCTTAGAGTCTACCAATCGAAGTGGGAAGTCTTCCGAAACTGGTGCAAGTCAGTATCAGTATCCTCGACCAGTACCTCTGTAACTCAAATTGCTGACTTCCTTTTATACCTGAGGAAAGAAAGATCTCTTTCAGCTCCCACTATCAAGGGTTACAGAAGCATGTTGGCATCAGTCTTCCGTCACAGAGGCTTAGATCTTTCCAACAACAAAGATCTACAGGACCTCCTTAAGTCTTTTGAGACCACGAAGGAGCGTCGTTTGGCTACACCTGGTTGGAATTTAGACGTGGTACTAAGATTCCTCATGTCAGAAAGGTTCGAGCCGCTACAATCAGCCTCCTTTAAAGATCTCACTTTAAAGACTCTTTTCCTGGTTTGCCTAGCCACAGCTAAAAGAGTCAGTGAGATTCACGCCTTCAGCAGGAAAATCGGATTTTCATCTGAAACGGCTACATGTTCTTTACAACTTGGTTTTCTAGCCAAAAACGAGCTACCTTCTCGTCCTTGGCCGAAATCGTTCGATATTCCAAGCCTATCAAATATGGTTGGAAATGAACTAGAAAGAGTCTTATGCCCTGTTAGAGCTCTTAAGTTCTATTTAACCCTGGATAGGTACGGTCCTCGGACACCCCTTTAAGGGTATACTCGGACGCGAACGACCCCGACGCCAAAAAAAATTCTTGAAAAATCAGTTTTTGCAGTAACCTCCTTTTTTCTTTTGCCAAAAAAAACTTCAATGAATGCTTAAAACAACTGTATAGATAAATACTACTCATCTGCAGAAAAACTATTTATTATAAATATTTTAAAAAATTAAGTAGAAAAAAAAAAAGACCTGACATAAAAATTCATAAAAAAAAAGTTTATACATATATACACAAATCCTTTTAGGAATTGATTCTTGAATGTTTAGGACACATCTTGATGTATTTTGGATGAAGTCAGACCCATGGAGGTGAAGATCTGAAATGAGAAAAAAAGGGTAACTTTTTTTGGCCAAAAAAATTTGTCCAAATTTCATGAATTTTTTTGGGTACCCAAATGAAATAGGAAGTGGCTAATTTTTTTAGGGAATAAACATATGTTATCCTAAAATAGAAATATGTAAAAAAATCTTCATTATTTTGTAAATTACATTTATATCAGGGGCCATATCTAAAGGTAATTTTTTGAGTACTTAGAAATTCCGTAAAAAAATACATATATTTAATATATAATATGATATTTATGCAGGTAAAAATATACCAAAATATCACAAATTCTATAGGGAACAAGAATATATATAGATAGGGCAGCTTACGCTTCGGATATGTCCACAAAATGGCCGCCAACCACACTGACTCAGACTCCCTAATCTGCCACTTGAAATGTAGGAAGGGTATGTCAATTTCAAGGTGTTATTTACTAATCTAATTATTATTGGATATGCATAAAAATTGTATGGTGGGTTGCTGGATAATTGTCGATTATTTTACGAATATAAAATTAAAATTCTGACCCAAAAAAATTTTTTTGAAGGGAAATAAAATCGAAAAAAAAAATGTAAAACAATATTTTAGCTAAAAAAATTTGATGATATTCAATCAAAAAAAAAGTAAACAAAATTTTCCGACAAATAAACATCTAGAGGAATCATTACTCTGTGATAGTTCCTTAGTACGTAGTAATTTTGAAAGAATTGGGAAAAAACGAAAAAATGGCAATCACCGGAAAATCGAACACATACCTATATATACGCCATATCTGGCTAAAAAAAAGATAGGCATGGGTAGCCAGATCATCTAGAAACACTTTCCAACACTATAAAAATATAAGTTTTGCGACACTACTTGCCAATTCCTTACGGTAACATGACTAAGCAAAAAAATGCAAAACAAATAAAAAGGGGCACTCGAGGAAAAATGGCTAACATTCTAATATACGGCATTTCAGAAAAAAAAAATTCAGCCACGTGCTAGTCAAACCATCAAGGCACATTTTCCGACAAATAAACATCTAAATGAATAATTACTCTGTGATAGTTCCTTAGTACGTAGTAATTTTGAAAGAAATGGGAAAAAACGAAAAAATGGCAATCACAGGAAAATCGAACACATACCTATATATACGCCATATCTGGCTAAAAAAAGAAGATAGGCATGGGTAGCCAGATCATCTAGAAACACTTTCCAACACTATAAAATTATAAGTTTTGCGACACTACTTGCCAATTCCTTACGGTAACATGACTAAGCAAAAAAATGCAAAACAAATAAAAAGGGGCACTCGTGGAAAAATGGCCATTCTAATATACGGCATTTCAGAAAAAAAAAATTTCAGCCACGTGCTAGGCAAACCATCAAGGCATATTTTCCGACAAATAAACATATAAATGAAATATTACTCTGTGATAGTTCCTTAGTACGTAGTAATTTTGAAAGAAATGGGAAAAAACGAAAAAATGGCAATCACAGGAAAATCGAACACATATACTTATATATACGCCATATCTGGCTAAAAAAAAAATAGGCATGGGTAGCCAGATCATCTAGAAACACTTTCCAACACTATAAAAATATAAGTTTTGCGACACTACTTGCCAATTCCTTACGGTAACATGACTAAGCAAAAAAATGCAAAACAAATAATAAGGGGCACTCGCGGAAAAATGCCCAACATTCTAATATACGGCATCTCAGATAAAAAAAAAGACATGCACGTGTTAGCCCAACCATCAAGGCACACTTTCTAACACATAAACATGAAAAAAAAATCAATAATATACGGCAATTCCTTACTACGTAGTAAATTTTTACAAATATTGAAAAAAAACAGAAATTGGCAACCGCAGTTAAATACCCAATATACCAATAACTACGTCGTATCTGACAAAAACAAAATCACGCATGGGTAGCCAGATCATCTAGACACACTTTCCAACACTAAAAAAGCAAAAGTTTTACGACACTATTTCGCAATATCTTACGGAAAAATGACTTGGCAAAAAAATGAAAAAAAAGGAAAAAGGGACACTCGCGGTAAAATGCCCGACATTCTAATATACGACATCTCAGATAAAAAAAAAGACATGCACGTGTTAGCCCAACCATCAAGGCACACTTTCTAACACATAAACATGAAAAAAAAATGAATAATATACGGCAATTCCTTACTACGTAGTAATTTTTACAAATATTGAAAAAAAAACAGAAATTGGTAACCGCAGTTAAATACCCAATATACCAATAACTACGTCGTATCTGACAAAAACAAAGTCATGCATGGGTAGCCAGATCATCTAGACACACTTTCCAACACTAAACAAGCGAAAGTTTTACGACACTATTTGGCAATATCTTACGGAAAAATGACTTGGCAAAAAAATGAAAAAAAATGAAAAAGGGGCACTCGCGGTAAAATGGTCCTCGTGGTGATGAACGACATTTTAACTAAAAAAAAAAACATGCACATGGTAGCCAAACAATCCACCAAGACTTTCCACAACTGATAACCTATACAAGTTGCACCATTCTACGACAATTTCATAATACGTAATAACTTTGATAATTATGCAAACTACCCTAGAAGGGTAAACTCGGACGCGAACGACCCCGACGCGTCTCAGAAATCGGGGAAGGAGTACAGCTACAGCAATGCACATCTGGACACTACTAGAGCGTGTAGGGGAGACACTTCCTGCAGGTCGATCACCCACAAATTCAGTCACGGGGGTGAGTCACGTGAGAAAAACCTGTTTTTTTTTGACGCTCGGGGTCGCAAACGACCCACCGTACCTATCCAGGGTTAAGACGAACTAAACCTTTACGAGGACAGTCAGAAGCTTTATGGTGTTCTGTTAAGAAACCATCTTTGCCTATGTCAAAGAATGCTTTATCCTATTTTATCAGACTGTTAATACGAGAAGCTCATTCCCATCTGAGTGAGGAAGACCAAGCTTTGCTGAAGGTAAGGACACATGAAGTTAGAGCTGTCGCAACTTCAGTGGCCTTTAAACAAAATAGATCTCTGCGAAGTATAATGGACGCAACCTATTGGAGAAGCAAGTCAGTGTTCGCGTCTTTTTATCTTAAAGATGTCCAGTCTCTTTACGAGAACTGCTACACCCTGGGACCATTCGTAGCAGCGAGTGCAGTAATGGGTGAGGGCTCAACCACTACATTCCCCTAATTCCATAACCTTTTTAATCTTTCTCTTGAAATGTTTTTATTGTTGTTTTTGGGTTGTCCGGAAGGCTAAGAAGCCTTTCGCATCCTGGTTGATTTGGCGGGTGGTCAAATTCTTTTCTTGAGAAGCGCCTAGATTAGAGGTTTTGATGAGGTCCTGTAGTATGGGTTGCAACCCTTCATACTTCAGATCCTAGGGGTCGCTCAGCATCCTAAGAGGATCGCGAGGCTCCGTAAGGAAGACGTACTTATAAAGGCAGAGTAATTGTTCAAGTCGACTTCCTTACCAGGTACTTATTTATTTTATGTTTGTTATTTTGATAACTGCTAAAATGAAATAAAAAATCCTTAGCTCATAATAATGTAAACATTTATTGCTGGTCTCTACCCACCCCCCTGGGTGTGAATCAGCTTATATAATCACCGGCTAAGTTAAATATTGAAAAATGTTATTTTGATAATAAAATAAATTTTTGAATATACTTACCCGGTGATTATATAATAAAGGACCCTCCCTTCCTCCCCAATAGAGACGTAGTGGACCGAGGAGAAAATTGAGTTCTTTGATTACAATGAGTACTGAGTACCTGCACGACAGATGGCGCTGTTGAAGTACACCCCCTACCTGCATAGCGATCGCTGGCGGATTTTTTACGTAGAGTTTTCTGTCGAGCAGCAGAGCTGCAGCTTATATAATCACCGGGTAAGTATATTCAAAAATTTATTTTTCAGTATTAAACTTAGCCGGTGATTATATAAGCTGCAGCTCTGCTGCTCGACAGAAAACTCTACGTTCAAAATCCGCCAGCGATCGCTATGCAGGTAGGGGGTGTACTTCAACAGCGCCATCTGTCGTGCAGGTACTTAGTACTCAATGTAAACACAGAACTCAATTTTCTCTCTGTCGTGCCACCGGCAAGACCTACTAAATTCGCTGTTGCTAACTGGATTGGTTTTCACATCTTTTTGGTGAAGTACACATTTCTAGTTTTGAGCTTTTGCTTTGCAGGCTTTATCTTCAATACATCCTTGCATTCTTTTGTTGATATCGGATTATTTGTTGACGACTTTGGATAGTTTTTGAATTCCCCTTTGACTAATTCAAAATGGCTGACCCTTCTCAAGTCCCTAAATTCAGGAAGTGTAATGCTAGGGACTGTTCTAGGCGTCTTCCGAAGGCCTCTATCGATCCTCACACCGTTTGTTCCAATTGTCGGGATAAAACCTGTCAATTGGAAGATCGATGTGAGGAATGCGTTGGGCTTTCGTAATTCGATTTTATCGAATTCCAGAAATATACACGTAGGCTAGAGAGAGATAGAATCAGGAGAAGTTCATCTCGTTCAGTTGATTTTTCCTCTCCTCATGCCCCACAACCTATTCCTTCCCCTGTAGTGGTTGCTCCTGATCCCCCTTCTAGCACTCAACAACCTTCGATGGCAGATATGATGCGTGCCATCCAGGCTCTGGGTGAGAGAGTCGAGTCCTTGGTTAGTGACCGTAACCAGCTCATGGCAGACGTCAAGGAGCTGAAGTGTAAGAGTGCAGTGGGTAGTGACAAAGTGAGTGGTAGTGTTGTGGATAGTGTTGTGGATAGTGTTGCGCTTGAGGGTTCGTCTGTTCGTGCCTGTCGTCCTCCCAGTCCGGGACCTCTTGCAAACTCCCAAGCCCAGGGGAGAAGCAATGTCGTACGACCAAAGGGTTCGAGAGGCTTTAATCAGCGAACAGACGTTCCCTCCGTGGTTTCGGGCGTATCTACCCAAGATCGCCCCATCCACTCAAAGACGAGAGAGCCCATTTATTCCTCGTCTGCGGAAGAGGTTTCTCGTAAGAAACCATGGACCAAGGTCTCGCGGCCTCTTAAGCGCAAGTCGGTCCCTTCCGCGCAAGTCCAACGGCCCAGTTGTAGCCACTGGGTCAGTTCGGACTCGCTGCAGTCTTCCGACGACTGCTCACCTCCTAAGAGAGGCAAAGCGGTACCGCATCAGGCAGTAACACCGTCTGTTGCCGCACCTGCTCCTGTAGACCCTAAGTGGTCTTTGCTGCAGACCATGCAGTCTCAGTTAACGTCATTGATGCAGGACTTTCGTGCGAAGAAGGTTGACACTGCACCAACCTCTAGCCTACAACCACCCACGGTTGTGCGTCCTGTGGACGCTGAGGCGACCTTCTGCCGCACTCCAGCTGAGAGAGTCCCGCCACCAGTGCGTTCCAGTGTACCCTGCCAGCCGCATGTTGACGTTCAGCGACGCACGGAACCTTCCGTTGACGTTCGCGAGGTACAACAACAGCCTAAGTTGTTTTGTTTTGACGCGGTGCGTCAACCTCCGCAACCCAGTGTGGTTACCTCTACTCGCCCACATCAGACTAGACAGTCTGGAGTAGACGCTTTGCGTCCCCGCGCTGCTATGGTTGTTGCCAGTTCTCAGACTGGGCAACAGTTCCATGACGTTGCGTCTGGTTCAGTCACGCGTGCACCCGTGCTGCCGGACTCAGCTGACCAGCCGATTCCTACTCCTTTGCCGCTTCCTCCTCAATTCTCAGATGATGGACTCTCTGATGATGACGACGCTGCACACATTGACGACCCGCATACGGACATTGACGAACCCAAGACCGCACAACCCTCTTTGGACTTCAGAAAAGTTCTTGCTCTGTTCAGAGAGTTGTATCCTGATCAGTTTGTGTCTGCGGCTCCACGCTCTCCTCCGTCAGAGTTGCTTTAGGCACGCAGTCATCCGCGCCTGCCTTTACGAAACTCGTCCTCGCCCGCTCGTCCAAGAGAGCTTTACGAGTTTTAGGAGATTGGATGCAGTCCAAAAAGAACCTAGGGAAGACAGCATTTACGTTTCCCCCTGCGAGACTCTCGTCCAGATCGAGCGTCTGGTATGCCACGGGAGAAGTTCTCGGCTTGGGAGTTCCAGGGCGACTTCTCAAGACTCTCCCCGCAGGCTAGCCATGAGACGCTCTAAGATCTGTTGGTCTCCTTCAGACCTAGACCATCTGTTGAAAGGAGTGTTTAGAGCCTTCGAGGTCTTTAACTTTTTGGACTGGTGTCTGGGAGCTTTGAGCAGGAAGAGTTCCCCGTCTGACAAGGAATCTTCCTTGCTCATCATGTCCTGCATGGACAAGGCCATACGTGACGGATCCAGTGAGCTTACGGCTTCGTTCGTTTCCGGGGTCCTCAAGAAACGGGAGAACCTTTGCTCTTTCCTGTCAGCTGGGGTTACACCGTGTCAGAGATCGGAACTTCTTTTTGCTCCTCTCTCAAAGTGCCTTTTCCCTGAGGACTTGAAAAAGGAGATTGCTGCCTCCTTGATTCAAAAGGACACTCATGACCTGGTTGCGTCCTCTGCCCGCAAAGCCACCCCTTTGCCTACCTTGTCAAGACCCAGGATGGACACTCCAGCGTCCAGATTCATTCCGCCCGTTCGTAGCATAGCCTCCAGCAGAGGAGGTGCTCGTGCCGAAGGGAGACGTGGGAAGAAGAAAGGTACCAAGTCCTTTAAAGGCAGGGTCTGACTGCCACCTTCTTCAGACAGCAGTGGGAGCCAGACTCAAGAACTTCTGGCAGACCTGGGAGAAACGAGGCGCAGATGCACAATCTGTGAAGTTGCTCAGAGAAGGGTACAAGATCCCGTTTGTACGCAAACCCCCTCTAGCAACATCTCCCATCGATCTCTCTCCCAGGTACAGAGAGGAAGACAAGAGACGAGCTTTGAAGCAGGAGGTGTCTCTCTTACTAGAAAAGGGAGCGGTAGTCAAAGTCCGGGACCATCAATCCCCGGGCTTCTACAACCGTCTCTTCTTAGTGGTAAAGAAGACAGGAGGGTGGAGGCCGGTGCTAGACGTCAGTGCGCTGAATGTCTTTGTCACAAAGCAGACGTTCGCCATGGAGACCACAAAGTCCGTTCTAGCAGCGGTCAGGAAGGAAGACTGGATGGTCTCTTTAGACCTAAGGGACGCATACTTTCACGTCCCCATCCACCCAGAATCCCAACCTTTTCTGAGATTCGTTTACGAAAAGGTTGTCTACCAATTTCAAGCCCTGTGCTTTGGCCTAAGCACGGCTCCTCTTGTATTTACGAGGCTGATGAGGAATACAGTATTGCCAAATTCCTGCATTTAGCGGATATCAGAGCCTCCCTCTATTTGGACGACTGGCTTCTAAGAGCTTCTTCCAGTCGTCGCTGTCTGGAGAATCTAAAGTGGACTCTAGATCTGATCAAGGAATTGGGTCTCCTGGTCAATATGGAAAAGTCCCAACTGGTCCCATCCCAAACTATTGTGTATTTAGGGATGGAGATTCACAGTCAAGCTTTTCGGGCTTTTCCGTCGGCCTCCAGAACAAGTCAAGCCCAGATATGCATCCAGAACATGCTAAAGAAGGAACGATGTTCAGTCAGACAGTGGATGAGTCTAATAGGGACGCTTTCATCACTGGAACAGTTCTTTCCGTTAGGGAGACTACACCTCCGTCCCCTTCAATTTCACCTAGCTGTTTACTGGAAAAAGGACAAGACGCTAGAAGCGGTCTCGATCCCCATTTCCGAGAAGATGAAGTCGTCCCTGACTTGGTGGAAGGACAGTATCAACCTCAGAGAGGGTCTGCCACTGGCTGTTCAGACCCCCAACCACGTTCTCTTCTCGGACGCATCGGACACGGGCTGGTATGCGACATTAGATGGTCGGGAATGCTCGGGAACTTGGAACTCGAATCAAAGAACGTTACATATCAACTGCAAGGAGCTACTGGCAGTTCATCTGGCCTTGAAAAGCTTCAAGTCCCTCCTTCAAGGCAAAGTGGTGGAGGTGAACTCGGACAACACCACGGCCTTGGCGTACATCTCCAAGCAAGGAGGGACCCATTCTATGACGTTGTACGAGATCGCAAGGGACCTCCTCACCTGGTCAAGAGATCTAAACCTGTCTCTAGTAACGAGGTTCATCCAAGGCAACTTGAATGTCATGGCAGATTGCCTCAGTCGGAGGGGTCAAATCATTCCAACAGAATGGACCCTGCACAAGGATGTGTGCAAGAGACTGTGGGTCACATGGGGCCAGCCGACCATAGATCTCTTCGCAACCTCGATGACCAAGAGGCTCCCATTATATTGCTCACCAATCCCGGACCCAGCAGCAGTTCATATAGATGCCTTTCTACTGGATTGGTCACATCTGGACCTTTATGCATTCCCCCCGTTCAAGATTGTCAACAAGGTACTGCAGAAGTTCGCCTCTCACGAAGGGACAAGGTTGACGTTAGTTGCTCCCCTCTGGCCCGCGAGAGAATGGTTCACCGAGGTACTTCAATGGCTGGTGGACGTTCCCAGAACTCTTCCTCTAAGAGTGGACCTTCTACGTCAGCCTCACGTAAAGAAGGTACACCCAGGCCTCCACGCTCTTCATCTGACTGCCTTCAGACTATCGAAAGACTCTCGAGAGCTAGAGGCTTTTCGAAGGAGGCAGCCAGGGCGATTGCTAGAGCAAGGAGGACATCCACTCTTAGAGTCTACCAGTCGAAGTGGGAAGTCTTCCGAAACTGGTGCAAGTCAGTATCAGTATCCTCGACCAGTACCTCTGTAACCCAAATAGCTGACTTCCTACTATACCTGAGGAAAGAAAGATCTCTTTCAGCTCCCACTATCAAAGGTTACAGAAGCATGTTGGCATCAGTCTTCCGTCACAGAGGCTTAGATCTTTCCAACAACAAAGATCTACAGGACCTCCCTAAGTCTTTTGAGACCACGAAGGAGCGTCGTTTGGCTACACCTGGTTGGAATTTAGACGTGGTACTAAGATTCCTTATGTCAGAAAGGTTCGAGCCACTACAATCAGCCTCCTTTAAAGATCTTACTTTAAAGACTCTTTTCCTGGTTTGCTTAGCCACAGCTAAAAGAGTCAGTGAGATTCACGCCTTCAGCAGGAACATCGGATTTTCATCTGAAACGGCTACATGTTCTTTACAGCTTGGTTTTCTAGCCAAAAACGAGCTACCTTCTCGTCCTTGGCCGAAATCGTTCGATATTCCAAGCCTTTCTAATATGGTTGGAAATGAACTAGAAAGAGTCTTATGCCCTGTTAGAGCTCTTAAGTTCTACTTAAGACGAACTAAACCTTTACGAGGACAGTCAGAAGCTTTATGGTGTTCTATTAAGAAACCTGCTTTGCCTATGTCAAAGAATGCAGTATCCTATTATATCAGACTGTTGATACGAGAAGCTCATTCCCATCTGAGTGAGGAAGACCAAGCTTTGCTGAAGGTAAGGACACATGAAGTTAGAGCTGTCGCAACTTCAGTGGCCTTTAAACAAAACAGATCTCTGCAGAGTATAATGGACGCAACCTATTGGAGAAGCAAGTCAGTGTTCGCGTCTTTTTACCTTAAAGATGTCCAGTCTCTTTACGAGAACTGCTACACCCTGGGACCATTCGTAGCACCGAGTGCAGTAGTGGGTGAGGGCTCAACCACTACATTCCCCTAATTCCATAACCTTTTTTAATCTTTCTCTTGAAATGTTTTTTATTGTTGTTTTGGGTTGTCCGGAAGGCTAAGAAGCCTTTCGCATCCTGGTTGATTTGGCGGGTGGTCAAATTCTTTTCTTGAGAAGCGCCTAGATTAGAGGTTTTGATGAGGTCCTGTAGTATGGGTTGCAACCCTTGATACTTCAGCTCCTAGGAGTCGCTCAGCATCCTAAGAGGATCGCGAGGCTCCGTAAGGAAGAAGTACTTAAAAAGGCAGAGTAATTGTTCAAGTCGACTTCCTTACCAGGTACTTATTTATTTTATGTTTGTTATTTTGAATAACTGCTAAAATGAAATACAAAATCCTTAGCTCATAATAATGTAAACAATTAATGCTGGTCTCTACCCACCCCCCTGGGTGTGAATCAGCTTATATGATCACCGGCTAAGTTTAATATTGAAAAATGTTATTTTTATAATAAAATAAATTTTTGAATATACTTACCCGGTGATTCTATATTAAAGGACCCTCCCTTCCTCCCCAATAGAGACCCAGTGGACCGAGGAGAAAATTGAGTTCTGTGTTTACATTGAGTACTGAGTGCCTGCACGACAGATGGCGCTGTTGAAGTACACCCCCTACCTGCATAGCGATCGCTGGCGGATTTTGAACGTATAGTTTTCTGTCGAGCAGCAGAGCTGCAGCTTATATAATCACCGGGTAAGTATATTCAAAAATCAATTTTATTATAAAAATAACATTTTATTATCAAAATAACATATTAATGTTGGGGTACGTGATCTAAGGTATTGGAAGGGAAGCATTGAGGAAATGGATTTTGAGAAATCATTAGAACTTTGAATTTATCAAATGTTTTTCAGTGATTGTTTATTGATAAGTCCGTTTAAGGAATTTTGCTAGAATATTCATCTTATTTCAATAGATTTCTAAAGAATTATATTTCAAATTAAGATTATTTTTAGTCACAAATTCTCCTGGCCAATCCTATGAGGACTTAGGAGCCTCTGTAACTAAAACGTCAAACAATTTATTCTTTTTGAGCATCAAATTTTGTTGTTAGAATTATTTATGAGTTAAACTGACTACTGACTCAACCTCCTAAGCTCTCAACCAGCTCTCCTATTTCCTGACTGGTCTGTCACTGTTGGTATTAGTAAGATGTGAAGGTAGTCATCTGTGAAGACCTTCTGTGAAATGATGGTATGTTGTTACACATTTACTCTTGAGGCAATGTCTTCTGGTTAGGGACCTTCTCTCGACAGTCTCTCATAGGTTGTGTTCTCTCAGTCATGTGACTCAGTCTATACAATGTAAGTATATTTAGTCAGTACCGAGACTTGAAGCATTGCATTGTATTGCCTCTAGAGTAAATGGATATGATTCTGTCAGTGGTGTTTTAGAGTTGAGTTTAGTTTAAGGGATTTAGCATTTGGTCTCAGAAAACTATTTTGTTTTGTATTTAAATGTACAGTATAGGCAAACCACAATTTTAAGCACAGTAAATATGTGTGTGTTTGTGTGTGTGTGTGTGAGAGAGAGAGAGAGAGAGAGAGAGAGAGAGAGAGAGAGAGAGTGAGTGTGTGTGTGTGTGTTTGTGCGCTTGTAGGGAAAAGACAGAAAATTCTTTTGGGTGGGAAAAAACTTGGATATTGTTGAAGATGATTGAAGCAGCCTCTCTTGCTCGTCTCGTGGAGGTTCCACTGCGAGAAGGTTCAACTCATAACAAACCCTTAAACCTGAACCTTTGAGAATTGTGCTCAAGCTTTCCCTTGGTTAACTTACAGGCTCTCAATGTGACCCATTGCCAAGGTCTGTTGTGACTGTGTGCCTCAATTTCTTTCTATTTAGTTTTACTGGCCTCTTAGTCTTCTTCCTGTTGAAGATACAGTCATTTAATATTACTGCAAAACTTCTGTATACTTTTATAGAAGTACAGATACAGGAATTCTTGATGACTGTACATTCAAGTCCTCCACTTGAATCTAACAATTAGTCTCTTCTTGAAATATTACTTAATGATTCAATTAATCTTCTTTCATAGCTATCGCTTAATGACTTCCTGTCCGTCTAACCACTTCAATTGGTTTTCCATTACTGTATTGTCTTTCTAATTTGGCTTGATCATGAACCAACTCTATCAAAAATGTCTTATTTGAAACTGTGGTTTGTTTAACTGTTAAATATTGAGATGAGAAAAACTATTTTCAGAGAAACTTCACTTTTTCAATATTAAACTTACCCGATAATCATGTAGCTGTCAACTCCGTTGCCCGACAGAATTCTATGGAGGGATACGCCAGCTATCACAATACTAGAAGGGGGTGTACTTACCAGCGCCACCTGTGGCCAGGTACTCAATCATTTGTTGTTGACACCTCCTCAATTATTCCTCTGTCGTGCTTCCGGCTAGACGTTCTGGGATACGCTCATGGTCTTCGAGTTTATTCATGGATATTTGGTGAAGTATTCTCTTAGATTAACGGCTGTCGCATACTGGAATCCTTTTTATATTAGCTAGTTAGCTTTTATATAAACTCTGATTAACGGTTAATGAATTTTTGCTTGTTTTTGGATCACCCTTTGACTTACTCTTTGAAACAAGATGTCTGACGTTTCGCAAGCTCCCTCCCATAGACGATGTAGGTCTTGCAATAGGCGTATTCCGAAGGTCTCGGTAGATCCTCACACCGCTTGTTCTGACTGTAGGGACAGGCCCTGTCTATTAGAAAATCGGTGTGAGGAGTGCGCCGGACTTTCGGAATTGGATTTTGTACGTCTTTTAAAATATTCATCCAAGTTAGAGAGAACTAGAGCTAGGAGAAGTTCTTCTCACTCTTCTATGTTTTCCTCACCTCATGATCCCCTACCTTTTCCTACCCCTGTAGTGGCTACCCCCGAACCTACTGTGTGCCCTCCGCCTGATATGTCAACTGTTTTGCGTGCTATTCAGGCTTTAGGAGATAAAGTAGAATCAGTGGTAAGTGACCATAAGTCTCTGATGGCCGAGGTTAAAGAACTGAAGGTCAAGAGTGCAGTGGGTGGAAATAGTGCCAGTGCTGTGACGAGTGCTAGTGTCTGTGCAGTGCCAAGTGCTAGTGGTGCCAGTGTGGTGCGTGAGGATTTTTCTGTGCGAGCCAGTCGTCCTCCCAGTCCGGGACCTCTTGCAAGCTCCCATGCCCAGGGGAGAAGCAATGTCGAAGGGCTTAAGGGTTCGACAGGCCTTGTTAGGCGCACAGAATTATCCTCGGTGGTTGCGGGCGTGTCTTCCTTAGACCGTCACTCCCACCTGCAGACGATTGAGCCCGTCTTCTCGTCCGCTGATCTTCATGCAGGGAAGAAACGTTGGTCTCAGGTCTCGAGACCGCTTAAACGTAGAGTTCAGTCAGCGAGTGCTCAGCCAGGTTGCAGTCATTGGCTCAGCTCCGACTCGCCTCTGTCATCGGTCGACTGTACTCCGCCCAAGAGGAGTAAGGTTCTGCCTATACAGACCCCGACTGTGACTTTACCTCAGTCTGTTATCGTTTCTGCCGACCCCAAGTGGACCCTGCTTCAGTCCATGCAAGTTCAGCTTTCGGACTTGATGCGTGAGTGTCGGGCTGAGAGTGTTGCACCTCCTGCACTCCCTCCACCTGTTCTCGCTGCACCTGTGCTCGCCCAGCCTGCACCTGCTCCGCCTGTGCTCGCCCAGCCTGCACCTGCTCCGCCTGGTCGCAGCACCATCTGCCAGGCGTACGATGTTGAACCACTTTCGGAGTTTGCTGTTCACAGTGTTGTTCAACCTCAGCCTTCTTTAAGGCAACCCTTGCTTTGGGATCAGGAGAGTTACACTCTTCCTCCTCCTCCCCTTGCTGCTCCACCAGTGGTGCAACTCTCGGTTGGGGTACAACAACCTCTCCCCTCCGTGAGTCTGTCTGCTCAACCAGCGCTGCACCGAGTTCAACCCTCATCTAGGCAAGCTCATCTACACCATGCACTTGCGCCTCAGGAGCCTCAGCTTGCTAGAACTTTACCTTGTTCTGCGCAGCCTCAACCTTCTCATGCTCCACTCATCTCTCAGGAACAGGAACGGACTACTCCGCCTCCGTCCTCCGCTCAGCTGGTGCAATCCTTGGGTGCAACTCTTGCTAGGAGTCAACCTCCTTCACCCTTGCACCTGCCTTCTGCTCCGACTGTTGTTCAGCCTATGCAGTCTGAACCTCAGGTTTTCCCTCTAGTTGAGGAAACCTCTGTTGTTGTTCCTACCCGTTCTGACTCTGCGGTTCAGCATTCTGGTCCTTTTGCTTCGCTACCTTCTGCTGATGAAGTGTCAGATGATGAGGAGGCACATCTTGATCCCTCATCAGACGTGGAGGAGTCTAAGCTTTCTCCATTGTCTGTTGATTTTAGAAAGGTCTTGGCTCTACTCAGGGAGCTTTACCCTGACCACTTCGTCTCTGCTGTTCCCCGCTCTCCTCCATCTGAGTTTTCGCTAGGCGTGCAACAAGCTAAATCGAGCTATACTAAGCTTGTCCTAGCTAGATCCTCCAAGAGGGCCTTAAGGACCTTAGGGGAGTGGCTTCAGTCTAAACAACACCTGGGCAAGACTTCCTTCATGTTCCCTCCAACGAAGCTCGCATCGAAAGGTTGCGTTTGGTATGCCACAGGGGAAGCACCAGGCTTGGGAGTACCTGCCTCTGCCCAGGCTGACTTCTCAAGTCTGGTGGACTCGCCTAGGAGGACTGCGATGAGACGCTCGAAGGTTTGTTGGACCTTCTCAGACCTGGATCATCTTCTGAAAGGGTTGTTCAGAGCTTTCGAAATGTTCAACTTTCTCGACTGGTGCCTGGGAGCCCTCAGCAAGAAAACATCTCCTGCGGACAAAGACTCTGCCATGTTAATTATGTCCTGCATGGATAAGGCTATCAGGGATGGATCGGGTGAGCTAGCGTCGTTATTTGTATCAGGGGTGTTGAAGAAAAGGGAACAACTGTGTACCTTCCTCTCAGCCAGCATTACACCGTGCCAGCGGTCACAGCTCTTTTTTGCTCCACTCTCAAAGTTCCTCTTTCCCGAGGAGCTAGTTAAGGACTTGTCGGCTGCCCTGATACAGAAGGACACGCACGATCTTGTAGCTTCATCGGCTCGTAAGTCTAAGGTTACCACCTCTGTCCCCAAGACTTATCGCTCTCCAGTGGCTGATACCCCGGCCACTAGGTTCATACCGCCCTTTCGTGGTAGAGCCCCCAGCCGAGAAAGCTCCCGTCCAGACTCTCACAGGGGCAAGTCTAAGAAAGGACCCAGGACATCTAAGGGAAAGCACTGACTCTCAGATTCTCCAGACAACAGTAGGAGCCAGGCTCAAGATCTTCTGGCAAGCCTGGGAGAAGAGAGGTGCAGACGCACAGTCTGTCAGTTGGCTGAGGTACGGTTACAGGATTCCATTCTGCCTCAAACCGCCTCTGACCACATCGCCCATCAACCTCTCTCCCAACTACAAAGAAGAGGACAAGAGGCTAGCTTTGCAACAGGAGGTGTCGCTACTTGTGCAGAAGAAGGCAGTGGTTATAGTCCGGGACCATCAATCCCCGGGCTTCTACAACCGTCTCTTTCTTGTGGCCAAAAAGACAGGAGGTTGGAGACCGGTGCTGGACGTCAACTCTCTCAACGAGTATGTCACCAAGCAGACGTTCACAATGGAGACGACCAAGTCGGTCTTAGCAGCGGTCAGACAGGAGGACTGGATGGTCTCGTTGGACTTGAAAGATGCATACTTTCACGTTCCCATTCATCCAGACTCCCAACCTTTCCTGAGATTCGTTTTCGGAAAGGTTGTCTATCAGTTCCAAGCCCTGTGTTTTGGCCTAAGCACAGCTCCTATGGTCTTTACTCATCTGATGAGGAATGTAGCGAAATTCCTGCACTTATCGAACATCAGAGCCTCCCTCTACCTAGACGACTGGCTGTTGAGAGCCTCCACGAGTCGTCGTTGTCTGGAGAACCTCTCTTGGACTTTAGATCTAATCAGAGACCTAGGTCTATTAGTCAATATAGAGAAATCTCAACTCATTCCCTCCCAATCCATTGTGTACCTGGGAATGGAGATTCAGAGTCGGGATTTTCGGGCTTTTCCATCGGCCCCCAGGATAAACCAAGCCCTACAGTGCATCATGAGCATGCTGAAGAGGAGCAATTGCTCAGTGAGACAGTGGATGAGTCTCACAGGGACCCTCTCATCTCTGGCCCTGTTTGTCGAGCTAGGGAGACTCCACCTCCGCCCTCTTCAATTCCATCTTGCAGCTCATTGGGACAAGGGCTCGACTCTAGAAGCAGTCTCTATCCCTATCAACCAAGAGATGAAGACCACTCTCCGGTGGTGGAAGCACAATCTTCTTCTCAAGGAGGGTCTTTCATTGGCCATCCAGACCCCCCATCTTCATCTCTTCTCGGATGCATCGGACTCGGGCTGGGGTGCGACCTTGGACGGACGGGAATGCTCAGGAGTATGGAACAAGGAACAAGGATTACTCCACATCAACTGCAAGGAACTGTTAGCAGTCCATCTTGCCCTGTTGAACTTCAAGTCCCTCCTGCTAGGCAAAGTGGTGGAGGTGAATTCAGACAACACCACAGCCTTGGCTTACATCTCCAAGCAAGGAGGGACCCATTCGAGGAGCCTTTACGAGATCGCAAGGGACCTCCTCATTTGGTCAAGAGGTCTAAACCTCACACTGGTCACGAGGTTCATCCAGGGCGATATGAATGTTTCAGCGGATCGCCTCAGCAGAAGGAATCAGGTCATTCCCACGGAATGGACCCTCCACAAGAGTGTGTGCAACAGACTTTGGACATTGTGGGGTCAACCTACCATAGACCTGTTTGCCACCTCCATCACCAAGAGACTTCCGCTTTATTGTTCCCCTGTTCCAGACCCTGCAGCGGTTCATGTAGATGCTTTTCTTCTGGACTGGTCCCATCTCGACCTGTACGCATTCCCTCCGTTCAAGATTATAAACAAAGTTCTGCAGAAATTCGTCTCGCACGAAGGGACACGGCTGACGCTGGTTGCTCCCCTTTGGCCTGCAAGAGAATGGTACACAGAGGTACGTCAATGGCTAGTCGACTTCCCCAGGACTCTACCTCTAAGAGTGGACCTTCTACGTCAACCACACGTAGACAGGTTGCACCCAAACCTCCACGCTCTTCGACTGACTGCCTTCAGACTGTCGAAAGATTCGCTAGAGCTAGAGGCTTTTCGAAGGAGGCAGCCAGTGCGATTGCCAGAGCTAGAAGAATTTCCACTCGTAGAGTGTACCAGTCTAAGTGGGAGGTCTTCCGAAGCTGGTGTAGAGCCAATTCAATATCCTCTACCAATACCTCTGTGATCCAAATAGCTGACTTCCTTCTTCATCTTAGGAATGAGAGATCCCTTTCAACATCTACGATTAAAGGGTATAGGAGCATGTTGGCCTCAGTCCTCCGCCACAGGGGTTTGGACCTGTCTTCCAACAAGGACCTTCAAGACATTCTCAAGTCTTTTGAGACGTCTAAAGAACGTCGTCTTTCCACTCCAGGCTGGAATCTGGACGTAGTCTTAAGGTTCCTTATGACATCTAGGTTCGAACCTCTCCAGTCAGCTTCCTTCAAGGATCTTACCCTCAAGACTGCTTTTCTCGTTTGCCTTGCAACAGCTAAGAGAGTCAGTGAGGTTCATGCCTTCAGCAAGAACATTGGTTTCACAACCGAATCAGCTACATGTTCTTTTCAGCTTGGATTCCTAGCAAAGAACGAGCTTCCTTCACGTCCTTGGCCTAGATCGTTCGAAATACCTAGCCTCTCCAACATGGTAGGTAACGAACTAGAGAGAGTTCTTTGCCCTGTCAGAGCTCTCAAATATTATCTGAAGAGGTCTAAACCTATTCGAGGACAGTCAGAAGCCTTATGGTGTGCCATCAAGAAACCCTCGAGACCCATGTCCAAGAATGGGCTTTCGTACTATATAAGGCTTCTGATCAGAGAAGCACATTCTCACTTAAAGGAGGAAGACCTTGCATTGCTGAAGGTAAGGACCCACGAAGTAAGAGCTGTAGCTACTTCGTTGGCCTTTAATAAAAACCGTTCTCTGCAGAGCATTATGGATGCAACCTATTGGAGGAGCAAGTCAGTGTTTGCATCATTTTATCTGAAAGATGTCCAGTCTCTTTACGAGAACTGCTACACCCTGGGACCATTCGTAGCAGCGAGTGCAGTAGTAGGTGAGGGCTCAGCCACTACATTCCCATAATCCCATAACCTTTTTAACCTTTCTCTTGAATACTTTTATTGTTGTTTTTATGGTTGTTACGGTAGGCTAAGAAGCCTTCCGCATCCTTGGATTTGGCGGGTGGTCTATTCATTCTTGAGAAGCGCCTGGGTTAAAGGTTTGGTAGAGGTCCTTTAGTAGGGTTGCAACCCCTTGTACTTTGGCACCTTTGGGTTGATTCAGCCTCCAAGAGGAACGCTGCGCTCAGTAAGGAAGACGAACTTTAAATAAAAGGCAGAGTAACGGTTCTATTCGACTTCCTTACCAGGTACTTATTATTTCATTGTTATTTGAGATAACTGTTATATGAAATTTTGGGATACTTAGCTATCCTTTAATCATGTACACTGGTTTTCACCCACCTCCCTGGGTGTGAATCAGCTACATGATTATCGGGTAAGTTTAATATTGAAAAATGTTATTTTTATTAATAAAATAAATTTTTGAATATACTTACCCGATAATCATGATTTAATCGACCCTCCCTTTCCTCCCCAGAGAGAACCAGTGGACCGAGGAATAATTGAGGAGGTGTCAACAACAAATGATTGAGTACCTGGCCACAGGTGGCGCTGGTAAGTACACCCCCTTCTAGTATTGTGATAGCTGGCGTATCCCTCCATAGAATTCTGTCGGGCAACGGAGTTGACAGCTACATGATTATCGGGTAAGTATATTCAAAAATTTATTTTATTAATAAAAATAACATTTTATCTTCACTTGATGTGAACTGATTTAGAAATAGTGGAACATAAACAATTGAATGTTATCATCATGATTTGTTAGGTAACTTAGTTTTTTATATCTATTAGTATTTAAGTTTGAAGATTCACCTTTCCTTAAGCTGTGAAGGATTCAAAGTGTGTGTTTTATCAAATCAGGGTTTAATTTGAATGATATTCTGTGCAAGATATTTCTAGGGTTCCAGAGAATAGCTTTTTGGATATCAGTAAAAGGTTAATGATATAATATACAGTACAGAGAGTTCCTTAATGGAAAATAAGAAGAGGTAGAAAATGATGATGCTGTTTTAGATACAGACTTGATAAGTCAAACTACGATTGAATGAAAACAAAGGAGTCACTTGTAGATGGTTATCTTGGTTAGATTATGTTGTTCTAGACATTTTAGTTCCTTTTAAAGCGTAAAGTAGTTTACATTATTTCTTATTCTTAAGTCTTCAAAAGCTAGAATATTGGTCTCTTTGGGTTCTTGATAACTGCATCAGCTTGTTCGATGGTAACAGCCTCATACTCTGGAGAGTCTTTTAAGCATTACTTATATTATCATCCCTTTTTCAAAAGGTTATTACTGAAAAAAAATTAGTCATATTTTCCCAGTTAGAGATGGATTGTTGTAAGGTTAGCATTGCTGTCTGTTTCCAGTATCTTATTTGGGAAGTTATTGGTCTAAATGATGCTAGAAAATAGTTATGTGTTGAGTCCATCAGTTTTATTATAAAGTGAATTAAGAAATAGGTCATTTATTGTGCCGTTGTCTCCAATAATTTTAGCATAAGTTGGGTTGCTCTGTCTGTTTCCAGTATCTTATTTGGGAAGTTATTGGTCTAAATGATGCTAGAAAATAGGCAGAGGGATTCCCTCCCTTGACCCTATAGAGCAGAAATGGGGCTCTTGTGGTTATCCAGGCAAAGAATATTAACTTGCATGTTTTCTCATTTACAGTTTTATCAAGATCCTTTTTGTTTCCAGCAGATTTTTATGGTCAAAGAAATGATGCTTTAGTTAATATTATTTTTCAAAGTTCTTTTTATTGCATCAGTGAGGAACAGAATTTTTTTAAAGGCAAGCGTCAGTCACAATTAGTTTTGAGTATAAATATACATTACTGTATCATAATGCAAATGATAATGTTATATATATTTGTAATCAGTTTGGATCAGGCAGTTCCCAAATTGCATTTTTACAGTTCTAACTTTTTACAAGTTCCTGTTGGGCAACTGAGAGACTCCTGAATGGTAATAGACTACCCAAGATTTCCAATGCTTACCTTCTTGATATCATCTCCAACTGAACTTGTCCCTTACTTTCAACTCCTCTCTTGTTTCAGTCAATTACTTCATACAGGGTGACCCCCCTAAAAAATGCCATAAATGGAATAGTTAATAAAATTCACAATGCTTTCTGCAATCCAGTCATATTTAGTGCAAATCAACTTCAGTCTATGCCTGACCTGTCCTCCAAGATTCAGTCGTGAATATCCAACAGTCTTTGTTTTTTCTTCATTCCATGATATGTTCCTAATGTGCACCTCTGCGTTGCAAGCACACCTGGATACGACATGCAATATTGTCAGTAACTCTTAACAAACTCCTTTCTTGGCATTGCCCTGAATTTGTCTTGTGATGGCCCTCTTCTGTTCAGGAATAGTCTGGGGATGGTTCTGATAGACATTGTCTTTGAGATAACCCCACAGATAAAATTCTTGGGGTTTAAAGTCCGGTGAGTGTGAAGCTCATTCAGAATCACACCTCCTACAGATGAGACTATCACCAAAGTGTCCCTGCAGCCATTCCAATTAGTCATTTGAAGTGTGGGGAGTTGCCTCATCCTGTTGAAACTGCTGTTCATCCCTCACAACATCTTTTCATCTGCCCAAAACTTCTTAACAACTAGTGCGTAGTGCTCAGTATTAATCAGGACTGACCATTCATTCTGGTCTCCAAACCAGTACGGACCAATGATCCCATGTTTTGATATTGCAATTGATCCGGTGCACTTGATGGAGTGCAGTGGCCTTTGCAGACAATCTTCTGTTGGGGTTGTCCCCCAGAAGATGTAATTCTTTGAGTTCACATCTCCAGACAACAGAAAATGAGCTTCACTAGAGAACCAAACATCCTCCAACAAGTCTGGGTTCTCATTTATCTTGTCGCAGAACCCTTGACACAGCACCTTACGCTTTTCCATGTCCTCTTAAGTAAGTTTATGTTTGCTCTGAGTTTTGTAGGGGTACAAGTGGAGATCCTGCAGTAGGATCTTTCGTAAGAACTCCCGAGAATGTCAATTTCTTGGCTGCGATGTCGAAATGACTTGCATGGACTGATACCAAACAAGTCCCCGACAGCATCAAAATTGACTGGTGATCAAGTCAATGAGTGGCTCGGTTGCCATTTTTTTCTGGATATTGACAACATCAAAATTTCCTCTTGGAAAAACATGAAATATTAAAACAATTTTCACCAGTGACATTTTCTGTGTCACCCTGTATCTCCAACTAAACTTGTCTCTTACTTTCAGCTGTGGTTTTTCACGTTGCTTGAAGCTTAGGTGGTCTTTGACACTGCTAGTTTTAATTACTGCTCTCACACATTTTCAGTATCACTCCTATATAGATATTTAGTTTTTTACCTAGGAAAATATTTTACATTTTATCTCAAAGAAATTTCTCCATCTCTCAAAGAGATGTATGTAAAAAGATATGTGGGGAACATTGAACTTATTTTAGAATATAAAACATATTTTTTACTTTTATACTGAATTTTATAGAATGTCCAGGAAGCAAATTTTCCATTTATAATTAAGAGACGGAATGAAATTAATAACAGATTCCATTTGCAAATCTTTGACCATAAAAATTCTGTAGCAAAATTATTAATTTAGAAAAGTAGTTGAACATTTGTTGAAGTTAAAATGTCATTTTGATATTGTTATCAAGTTTCAGAAGTCAGAATCTGTTAAAATCCTTTGCTAGTGCCAAGTTCCTTTACAAATGTTAAAAAGATTTTCTATTGAAAACCTGCAGGTTTTAATTTTGGATTATATCGATGTTAAATACCTGTAGTACGTCATCTCTTGTGAAAGATTGTGGATTCTTAACTGTGAACCTTTTTTCCCAACAGAATTTGGAAAGATTTAAGACTTACTTTGCCTTGTGGCACCTCTTGGGTTGCATGGGGCAGGGAGTGCAGTGTGGCCCCCCACCTTGAAAGGAGGAGAAGGAAAGAAGAGGAAGAAGAGTTGGTGGGGAGGAGGTATGGGATCCCACACACTTCTTTTTCGTCCCCCCCCCCCCTCTCTCTCTCTCTCTCTCCCTCGTTCTGCCTACCCCCTTTTCTTGGTAACTTTGTGAGTTTCTCAGATTCATTCCCTCAGTGTCTCTCTATCTCTTTCTCTCTCTCACCCAAGTCTGTGTTTCAACCATTTTCCTCCAGATGTTCAGTTCTGTAACTTTGGTCTGAAATATGACGATTGCCTCATTAGTTAAATTGGATAGAAGGAATATTTTGTTTAAGAGTAATCCCTTAGATAGTTCTTGCCAGTAAGTTTGTTTATTTGTAAAAAGGCTTTTAATGTTCTTGATAAGACAGAGTGAATAACTGTAGTATTGCATTTGTCAAAACCATTTCCCTGTTACTTTCATTATTTTGATCCAGTTATTTCAGTACATAACTTTTCTGATGAATATTTTTCAGTTTTTATGTGTGGTATTTTTTCTGTTCTTGAAGCAAATGTAGAAATGATTATGCACATTATTTGATGTATATTGTATGAGAAAATATGACTTGAAATGTAGTGCTTAACACTTTCAAGGTTTTGTTTGAAATACTTCTGGTTTCTATGAAGGAATATGTGTTCTGTCTCCTATAGCCTAACTGGGAAGCAAGATTGTAATTTCTACTTATAATCTGACAAATGAAATCTGGTTGACAATATTTACAAGTCTTAATTGGATATATCTTAAAAACTTGAATGGTAATATTGTTCTAAATTGTACTGTAAAATTCTTAATTTCTTTTGCTGTTATAGATGTCACTTATTTTCAGTTGAACTGAGATGCAGAATGAAATGTAAAGTATCATTTAAGTAAGAGTCCCATGAAATGTAAAAGCCACTTTTGTATAATGGTCTTAAAAGACTGTGTACGGCATTCTTATGCTGCAGTAATTGAATGGAAGTTCTGTTCAATTGTCATTAGGATTACACGTCAACTGTATTCACCATTTGTGCAGACAGACGCATTGATATTGCGGGTGCGTTTAGATCTCTTGGTTCCAAGGGGACCGTACAGGGCGGGCCACAGTAGGTAGTGCCGTTTAGACCTTTGCGACCCTGTAGGAAATTCTGGATAGGGGTGTCATGTTGTCTTCTTGTTCTTGCCTTTGCTATGGCACTGGAAGGTGGGTTTCCAGATGTCTGGAAATCTTGGAAGCATTGTTGGATGAATATTATGGACCTTGGGAGGAATTATAGGGATTACTGTTTCTGTTCTGTGTATCCCTAAAAAGGCTTTTGTCCTTCGTTTTCTGTTTTTGTTCCAGGAACATTTCAAAGTTTTTGTCTCATCTAGTTGTTGTGTTGAAAGCCTTGTTTTACACATTCTTATTCTAATGCTCTTTGTTGCATCTGAAGAATGTTTGGTTTTGTGTTATCGTATTTTTGGGAGATAATTCTTGATGTTATTCACAAAGAATCAAACCCAAAGTCCTTTAACTTTCCACCCAATATGTCTTGAGACAATTAAACCCAAAAGGTTTGAATTGAACAACAGATGGAAATGATAAATAAACAAACTTATTTTTCAAACAGAACACAATGTTTGAGTTAAGTTCTGAGACAGATTAGGTGTATTGTGAAAGCTCCGTCAGTTTTGAATAAGGTCTCCCAAGAAAAGTGTGGAGAGAGAAAGAGAGAAGGAACAAAATAAAAAGCAGATTTTATTGCTGTAAATTCTGCCGTTTGAATAAGGACAGCACCAGTGTGTAGAGAGAGAGAGGAAGGGCGTCTAAGCGACAAGCTTAGAAATGAAGATCATTGGGACCTTGTTCAATTCCTCGGATTGATTAACGGCATAAGAGATGCTGTGGAACTCGCCTCCTCTCTTTGCCAAGGCTAGAGCCAGTAAGAACTCTTTCTTAAATGTCCGACACCTGTTCAGTCCTACCGAGATTTGTTGAGATATCAGAAAGGCAACTTTCTTAAGTCCAAAATTGGTTTTAAAAGTAACAAAATATTAACAGCTGATTGACATGAAAATATATCTCAGAAAATAAAAAGCAGTTTCTATTGTGGTATAGAGAGTTGGCTCACTGTTTGAGTCCAGCCATAGAAAATGGTATTTACCTCCAGATACTATGTAAAAGGTATTTCCACAAGAATTGTTCTTTTAATGAATTTGTGATGATGCTGTTGGACTTCATCGGTTCCAGTGTGTGGCCTTCAGCAGAAGTTTCAGCGCACAAGTTGAATTCCTTTCATTACATGCGATAAGTTGTGACTTATGTCAAGGTCTTTTTCCTTTTTCCACTGTTGTGATCAAGTTGAGATTCTTAAAGTATTCTATCGCAGCTGAACGGACTGCTTGAGTGTGGTCATAGAATTCTGTTGACTTTGTCCCTAGAAATAAGAATTGAGTGCTGGAACAATGCAAAGTTGGAGATGTTACACATCTGTGTGGGAGGAGGCCAGATGGAATTAAGAGAGCAGAAGACCTTTCAGAATCGAGGAGGATTCAAATTGTTGCTTCAAAGAGCCCAATGTACAGAGTTCTGTAAGAAAAGAAGCAAGCAAGTATCATGTCCTGCTGATCCATTTGAGCAAATTGTAACCTGCTTCAATGTTCAGTCAGCCGATAATCTTTAAGTAATGCTCTGATGGACAACATTAAATGCATATGGAGTTTCCAACAGTTTCTACAGTAAAGACTTAGCCCTTGATGACTGGTTCACTGTTTGACTTTGGCCTTTGATACAAGTCTTTATCCCGATACATTAGTGCATAAGATTTCCACAAGAACTGTTCTTTTACTAAATGATGGCATTGAATGATCTAACCAGTTCCAATGAGGCATTTTGCATAAATTTTATAATTCTAGCGAAATGCATTTCATTATAAGTGATAAACAGCGGCCCTGTCAAGGTCCTTCCCTCTTTCCCCACAGTTGGTATTATTTTGAAGCTGTTATTAAAAATGAGAACAAAAACAGAGTATGAGAAATTGAGCAGTTCCACTATAATTCTAAAAAGGTTTTTTTTTTTTTGCGAAGGAATCTTCTTTAGCATAAAATATCCTATTTTGAAAAAGGAAAAGTATTTCCACTTGATGAAATGGTGATAAATGTATTTAAGCCAAATGATACACTACTTACAGTACTGTACAATATAGTATCAATATCCACAAGGTTTAGTCTTTGAAATTGTCACAAACTACCGGCAGTTAACTAAAGTTTTGTGTTCAGGATGTCAACGGAACACAGCTATTGTGTTCTTCAAAGAAGGTTTTGAAAATTACCTGAAAATTTTTTTGTAACCAATAGAAGTTGCCTAAATGATCTTTCTCCTGATTTCTGTGATTGGTCTTGATTGAAGACTCACTGTGAGGAATTCTCTCTATATGTTTTTCCTGAATTTATATGTTTTTCTTGACAGATAACCTTCCTTTCCTCAAGAGGTCCAAAGGTCTGTCTTTTCCTTAACCTCTGCCTTTCTTTTCCTTGATCTTGTTTTGCTTTGAGTCTTGGCTATAAAAAATTATAAATTCCAATAACCTTTGAATTTAGGAAATAGTAAAACTCCTAAATTTTGTCCCTTTCATTCTTGTATCCAATAAGTCAGGATTAGATGAAAGCCTCTTTCATGCCTCAAGATTGAAGTTTTATCTTGATTGCAGCTTTCTCTAAAATCATGATGAACACTGTTTGTGAAAATAGTCCGTACAAGAATCTCGTTCAACTTTTCAAACTAAAAGAAAGCATTAGCTATCTTCTATTGTGATTTAATTTAGGAGTTATTTGAGAGAACTTGATGAAAAAGTTCTTCCCTTGGGATTCTAAAATCATTTCGAAGAGGCTCCTCTTCTGTCGTCACTGAGAAAGAAAGTACGGTACATTAAGCTCTTGTCTTTGTGTGACAATCTGATATGTGAATCTCTCTCTCTCTCTCTCTCTCTCTCTCTCTCTCTCTCTCTCTCTCTCTCTCTCTCTCTCTCTCTCGCACAAAGACTATACAGTATTCCAGTTTCCAGCACAACACTGGTATGTTGCAAGTGTTGATGTAGACTTCGGTGTTTGAACAAGTCCGTATGTGAATGAAGTTAGTGAACACTTGAATTGTTACCTGAACATTGTCTTCCAGAATCTTAGAATCAAATGAGATGACGACCTTCCTATTTCCATCTACATTTCAGATTTAAAGATCTGTACAATGTACCTCTGAAGTTGAAGAAAACTGCTGAATGTTGTTATGAGATATTTGGTTATTGGAACAAACCAAAATGTCTCTTAGTTAACAAACTTCTTATTGATTAGATACTTTTCTTTTATGAAGAAATTGCAAGAATTGGAAAAGGTTAATGGAAATACTTATAGGAACCAATCAGCCAACCAATATTCACAGAAATATACTGCCAATTGAAAAGTGTCTACTGTAAACAGGATGGCAAAGGATTATTGTGTTTTATAAAAAGGCCGTACATTTTAATGGATGCCACACATGATTTAGCTATCTGTATATGATGACATCTTTTCCTATTACACTGCTTTCCTGCAGTTTGTAATTCTAAATGAGTTTGGAAATTGCATTTGCAATTGTGCTCTGTAATCAAGTTCATGTTCTTCCCTTTACCTTTCTTTAGCAATTGTTTCTTAGGCTGCTTTTCCAAGCCTCCTCAGGTCTCTTGAAAGCTTTTGAACATTGTATTTTGAGAGGAGGTTGCTCTGCCTATGTCTTATGTCCTTTTAAAATATCCTCCTTAGATTTGTTATCTCATCATCTTTTTCTCTTCTTTAATACAGGTTTTAAGTTTAAGAAATCTGGTATAGTCTTTTGAGTCTGGCTTTTGTCAGCCAATCTCATGAGAGCTTTCTTGTTGAAAGTCAAGTCTTTGATGATGGAAATATTTCTTCCGTTTGGGAGAAATCCTTCGTGTCCAACCTGGCTAGATACAAAAGAATAATATTTGTAGCCACTAAATGGAGGTTCAAAACTGCATGAATTTGAATTTTATTCTGATAATCATTGGTGGTCTTCTGCCTTCCTTGATGCTGGTTTGAAATGGAATTAGGCAAAGGTTATTCGTCTTCTTTATTGACTGTTTTAATCTGAAGATTGTTTGGGATCTTTTGTCTTCTGTCAATTAACTGAAGATGATTAGAAAGGTTTCCTGTTTGAATATTGTTATTAATATTGTAAAGTATTTTCACCTCCTGAAAGCCATTTCTGATAAGTTTATTGTCTTCTTCCTTTACTCCTTGTTTCTTAGTAAATGAATTTTTTGTTTGGTTTTGTGCTGTTTTGAATTGGTGCCAAAGAAGGATCCTTTGAAAGGAAGCCTTGAAGGTGGAAGAAGTGTCTTTGTACATCTTGTTGATCAGGAAGTTAAAATCTTCTGAATTGTCTCATACTTCCATTCCTTGAATGTTGGTTAACATCTGTCTCCTTAGTTATGCATACGGTTTTCAAATATTGATGAAGACGTCTTCACCATTTAGATATTTCTGAGGGTCATCTGTTCCTTTATTATGCATCTGGTACTTTCAAGAATACCAGATGAACCACAGTCTCTACTTACAAGAAAATAAATAGAAAGAGGAGGTGATATTTGTGCTTTAGTTTAAAGGTCATTTTAGTCAGTGGAAAGCTGTGTTTTAAGTCTAAGGTACCAGGAGACCTTTAGTTCCTTTGAGGTAAACTCGAGTCGTGTTGTTTCAACATTTCAGAATTTGAGGTAACTTCAGTCATAGAGATTTGAGGTATTTATCAATGTAGATCATGTTTGCCAGGCAAAGGGTTGAGAATTTTGGAGTCTCAACTGATTCAGTTCACTGCTGGCATCATACAGTGGTTTTTGCTTAGCAGTGGTGTTTAAGAGTTAATTAATTAGCAGTTCCTCTTTTCTTTTTCTCCTAACAGACATTTAGACAGTTAATTTTATTCACTTATGGCACTGAGAAAGTATTGTCCTCGTGCAATCTCAGCCTCATATTCTTGTGGGATTAACCCAGAAAACCTCATTGGTATTGACTATGGTTTTCCTCACTTAAACTTGGACATCCTTTTCTCTCTTCTCTGTGTTCCTCCTCCTCCAACTTCTTCCCAATTGAGAAATCAAAGTTTTTCAATGCAGACGCTCTTTGTCCCAACTGGGATTCCTTTAAGTATCCTTCAATGCAATAATGTGAAGATGATTTTCAACCAAGTTCACATCTTGGACAAGTTTGGCATTTAGCCGTTTCTTTGCATGAGAGATACTCTTATGAAAAATGCTTAAATTGATTCTCTTTTGTTCTTAGAGACATTCTTTGTATGTTGTTCATAAGGGCTTTTTGACTAGTCAGTCTCTTCTGCTTTTGTTGCACAAATCAGGCCTAATTGGATATTGGCAACTCAATGATCATGTTTTGTAGTCATGTCCTTCGTACAGTTCCCTTATGAATTTTGGACTTATCCACCATGAAGGAATAGATTTTGTTCGGCAAAATTTCAGTAGAGAAGCAACTAAAGAGCATTGACATGTGGTAATGTCAAGAGCTTCTACTTCTAAGGAATTGTTTGGAATCCATCCTTGGTTTTGTGATGAAACATTTGAGATGCTACTTTTGGTGTCTGTACTCAGATGAAATTACTGTACATTCTAGTATCTTGTAGGTGAAGTAAATTGCAGTACTGTACATTTCTTCTTTGAAACATTGACTCAGAAACATGTCAATGTCTGTACAGAGGTGACCCAATTCTCTGTACATACAGCATTCCACTGTACAAGACTAAAGGGCATTTAAGATGCTAATCTAATAGTTCCAAGCCTACAGTGCTCCACATTCAAACGACAGTGTTTTCCTTGCATAGCTCTGACAAGCGCTTGGGGATACCATAGTTCTTTTATTCAGGATTTGTTACAAGTCTAGTGTAAGAGGTTGGCATAGGATTCGGTCGACTGCAGACTGTGGTTCCCTTTGGAAAGTTGTCTTGGCTCAAGAGATGGAAGCGTGTGACCCATGAAGTCTTGTGTGTCTTTGTCTGCACAATTTGGTGTTTATGGTTTCCGTGCAATTTTTAATGGAAATTAGACAGAAATGTTTTTGCAATTATTGCAAATGCAAGAAATGCCTTAAGGTCTTTTGATGCCATTTTATTGAAGTGACTTTGACTTGCATTTGACTTTAAATGATATTTTAAGAAATAACTTTGTGTATCTTATCTCTTCTGAAAATATTGTGGCCTTTTGGCAACCAAAGAAATTTGGAGACTAAAAAGTTGACTTTGAAAATTTAATTTATTTAATTAAAGAGTTTATTATAAGATTGTTCAACCAGAGAGATTTAAGGTTAGAATGTAAGTAGTAAAATTATCAGTTTAAACTTATTCATGTGAATCTGTTTATGAAAATAAATTGATAAAAAAAAAAGAAAGATGAAAAGAGAAAATGAAAACATTCAAGGACCTAGTGACACCTTTGGTTCAAGAACAGAAACTGGTTCAATCATTCGTTACTAGGTGGGACTTGGGGAGGGCCTTGGTTGGGTTTTCATTTTCTCTTTTTATCCAAAAGAAAATCTTGCAAAGTTTTGGAGACGATGCTTTTGTGTTCCTTTGGGAAACGAGAAGGATTTCAAACATTTCCTTATCCATTCAAAGTCTGTTTTATTTTCTCATACAAATATACATCAAATCTTGTGCTTGTGTTTCTGTCACCATCATTTCTAGATCTTGGATCAAACTACAGAAAGAAAATCACAGGTTAAAACTGATGAATATTTATTAGGAAACTTCTGTACCAAAATAAGTGGTTCTTAATGATATAAGTAACTGGTTTATGGTTCTTGCAAAAGCAAAACTCATTTCACCCACTTTCACTTAAGAGGAACATGACTAAGCCCTTTTAGATGGACACTTTAAACTTACTGAAAAGAATCCTTCAAGGGTCACTAGCTCAAACACCATGTTCCAACTGGCCAATTCAACCGCCTAACGAGGCAACAATACTAAGGGTCGTTACACTCCAGACTAAAGTTACAGAACTGAATATCTGGATGAAACTGGTTGGAACAGAGGCTTGGGTAAGAGAGAAAGAGCGGGAGACACTGAGGGAATGAATCTGAGAAACTCACAAAGTCACCAAGGAAAGGAGGTAGGCAGAATGAGGGGGAGAGAGAGAGAGGGGGGGGATGAAAAAGAAGTGTGTTGGATCCCATACCTCCTCCCCACCAACTCTTCTTCCTCTTCTTTCCTTCTCCTTTTCAGGTGGGCGGCCACACTGCACTCCCTGCCCCATGCAACCCAAGAGGTGCTATTTGGCTTTTTGTAATGTATTTAGGTTTTAAATAAAATGATATGTACTTTCATGAATATTTATTGTATCCTCTTCTATTAAGTATAATGCATTAAATTTATTACATTGAGTTTCCCTTCCAAATACAATGCCTTTCATGTTTGAAAGTAAATGTTCAATTCACTGTAATTCTGTCAACACTATATCAAGAAAAATTTATTTATTCACGGCTACCATGATGCTGTTCATCTTCCTTATTTTGTTCACGTTGATTTAGCACCACACTAACTTGCACTAAAGGTAGTCCCAATATACGACCTGGTGTTTCTAACCTTTCTGGAATATTACCTTTACTCTTCTTCATTTTATAATACCATTATCAACCGGAATGTTTTGAAAATGGCCAATATTTTGGCTTTCGTAATTTCAACTCTATTCTTAAGATATAAAGTATTACAAATGTGACCCATTAGCAATGATATAACCTATGAAACACTGGAATCCATATAATGGGGAACAAACCAACTGGTGCTACATAAACTGACAAATGTATGACAAGATAGATTACAACCACAGTCTCTCCAACAATGAATTTAGTCAGTAAGGTGGTGTTCAGGGTTAGAGTACACTTAACATAAGAGTTGTAACCAAGGAAAAAACCGTGAGGCTCTACTACAAAGCAGTGATTTGCATTGCCCTGAAAGAAAGGTGTAAAACAGGACAATGACTTTTTAGTTTCCTGGTTAATTACAGATCACTTCATTAGGTTGCAGAGAAGGTGAGTCACAACAGATTAATCTGGCCATTATTAGAGCTACTTGGGAAAGCAGATGGCTACATATCCAAGAATAAAGCTAAAAATATAGATATTGGAAAATATCTGAAGATATGTAAAAAAGCTGACAACTACAGTTCTATGAGAAATTTGATCAAAAGAGCAATAACTTGACCAGAGAAAACCAACAGAAGAAAAAAGTTACACAAATCAGATCCCAAAGGACAACAGAAGACCAAAGTGCAACAGAAAATGATGCTAAAAAGGGTAATGTTGTGCAAATCAGGTAAAGAGGTTCATGAGAAGCTTATTTCTTCCTTATTAAAAGTAATGCAGGAAGGAATGCAACGTCACATTAGATAAAGAATAGATTCCTGGGAGAGCAACTGAATTTATTCCAGCTCAAATAAGGAAAATATTCTCATTGCAAGGGATCCCATGTGCAAGTCTTGTGACATATCCTTTCCATAACTGCTTCTTTGAAAGAAGCAATTTCTGAGGAGAAACCAGTAAAGTAACAACCGATATACGAGTTATAAACACTAGAATACCAAGGGTGCAAATACTGATGGAAGCAGCCACCTTCATCAAAAAGGGCACAACAATCAAAATAGTTGGGACCTACAAATGACAACAGAACACCACCAAAATCCTTTTAGCACAATAAGTTTTCAATGTACCAATGTGTATAGTATAGCGATCTAAAGTCTGGAAAATCTCACTGGAACTCAGAATCTTGGAAAAGTCTACCACACTACAGAGAAGCTGGAAACAACAACGAACCAATTGCATCTTATGATGATGATGTTGCAATTTGTAATGAATTTGCAGAAGTAAGGATTTCAAATTCTCAAAATCTGAAGTAGATAAAAATTCTTAGGAAATGGTAAAGATACTGAAGTTCAAATGGCATCAAATTCACGAATGACTCAATATTAAATGATTTACAGAAACCAATTAGAATACAGAGAAGCAATACTTCTAAATCTCCACCAGACTTAAGAGGAATCTTTTAAAAAGCACAAATGAAACAAGTGTATAAATCATGGAAGAGTCTATAAAATGAAAACTTCTGAAGGCAATAAAGGAATATGGCGTCATCATAACCAAACAGAAGGACCTTGCAACCTAAACACTTGGTCACCATCAAAACAACAGGTGTTATGCACAAGTGTCAAACCACAAAGGACTCAACCCTGAAACCTTAAATTCCCTTTAATTAAAATCCTCTGTTGACAAAAGACTGTTTAAACAAACACTTTTGTTTTGCAATGAAACAAGGAGGAATTAATTGGCCTTAAACACATACTGGAATCACAAATAAAAGTATTTTATGCATTAAAAGCAACATATTTTAGTCCATAACAATTACATTTTGGCTCAATGCAAAATCTATAACCATTATTGAACACAACTAAAAGTCTGACAAAGGAAGGCACACCATAAGGGACCTCAAAGGACTTGAACACATTCAAATGAATGCATTAAACTACCAGATCATTCCTTTAGGCTAAAAGACAAGAGTCATCTCAAGAAGTGACGTCCTCATATTGTCAGAAAACGGCAGAGAGAAAAACCATCGTTCAAGGTGTTGAGAGACAAAGTTTAAAGGATGCAAAATACAATGTAGAAAAAGCACCACTCGCCCATCCTTAGGAATCAAATGAAATATTGAATAAAAAATACTAACTATAATCGATCCCGACATAGTGTACACCACAACTTTGTCCATTTGCATTGGAGACCAATGTAAGGCAAATGCAGTTACACTTCAGTGCAACAAATCCATCAGTTTTGTCAAAACCAGTTAAGATTGCAATATGCAAACAGAAAACAAGAACCAATTGTGTAGTTTCTTCCTCACCTTGCAAACTCCTAAAGGACAACCAAATAATTATTTCATGTTTTTCAATATACAGTATACTCTCATGACGAACTGCCTCTAGATACAATTGTTCATAAATTATTTCCCAAAATGTTATTTTTATAATAAAATAAATTTTTGAATATACTTACCCGGTGATTATAATAGCTGCAACTCTGTTGCTCGACAGAAAACTCTACGGAAAAAATTCGCCAGCGATCGCTATACAGGTTGCGGGTGTGCCCAACAGCGCCATCTGTCGTCCAAGTACCCAGTACTCAATGTAAACAAAGAACTCAATTTTCTCCTCGGTCCACTGCGTCTCTATTGGGGAGGAAGGGAGGGTCCTTTAATTTATAATCACCGGGTAAGTATATTAAAAAATCTATTTTATTATAAAAATAACATTTTTCAATATTTAACTTAGCCGGTGATTATAATAGCTGATTCACACCCAGGGGGGTGGGTAGAGACCAGCATTATATGTTTACATTACTATGAGCTAAGAATTTTTATTTCATTTTAGAAGTTATCAAAATAACAAAAACAAAATAAATAGGTACCTGGTAAGGAAGTCGACTTGAACAATTACTCTGCCTTTTTAAGTACGTCTTCCTTACGGAGCCTCGCGATCCTCTCAGGATGCTGAGCGACCCCTAGGATCTGAAGTATCAAGGGTTGCAACCCATACAACAGGACCTCATCAAAACCCCTAATCTAGGCGCTTCTCAAGAAATGACTTTGACCACCCGCCAAATCAACCAGGATGCGAAAGGCTTCTTAGCCTTCCGGACAACCCAAAAACAACAATAAAAACATTTAAAGAGAAAGATTAAAAAGGTTATGGAATTACGGAATTGTAGTGGTTGAGCCCTCAGCCACTACTGCACTCGCTGCTACGAATGGTCCCAGAGTGTAGCAGTCCTCGTAAAGAGACTGGACATCCTTAAGATAAAAAGACGCGAACACTGACTTGCTTCTCCAATAGGTTGCGTCCATTATACTTCGCAGAGATCTATTTTGTTTAAAGGCCACGGAAGTTGCGACAGCTCTAACTTCATGTGTCCTTACCCTCAGCAAAGCTTGGTCTTCCTCATTCAGATGGGAATGAGCTTCTCGTATTAACAGTCTGATAAAATAGGATAAGGCATTCTTTGACATAGGCAAAGATGGTTTCTTAACTGAACACCATAAAGCTTCAGACGGGCCTCTTATAGGTTTAGTTCGTTTTAAATAGAACTTAAGAGCTCTGACAGGGCATAAGACTCTTTCTAGTTCATTTCCAACCATATTCGATAAGCTTGGAATATCGAACGATTTTGGCCAAGGTCGAGAAGGTAGCTCGTTTTTGGCTAGAAAACCAAGTTGTAAAGAACATGTAGCCGTTTCAGATGAGAAACCGATGTTCTTGCTGAAGGCATGAATCTCACTGACTCTTTTAGCTGTAGCTAGACAAACCAGGAAAAGTGTCTTAGAGGTGAGATCTTTCAGGGAGGCTGATTGTAGTGGCTCGAACCTTTCTGACATAAGGAATCTTAGTACCACGTCTAAATTCCAACCAGGTGTAACCAAACGACGCTCCTTCGTGGTCTCAAAAGACTTAAGGAGGTCCTGTAGATCTTTATTGTTGGAAAGATCTAAGCCTCTGTGACGGAAGACTGATGCCAACATGCTTCTGTAACCCTTGATAGTGGGAGCTGAAAGAGATCGTTCTTTCCTCAGATATAAGAGGAAGTCAGCTATTTGAGTTACAGAGGTACTGGTCGAGGATACTGATACTGACTTGCACCAGTTGCGGAAGACTTCCCACTTCGATTGGTAGACTCTAAGGGTGGATGTTCTCCTTGCTCTAGCAATCGCTCTGGCTGCCTCCTTCGAAAAGCCTCTAGCTCTCGAGAGTCTTTCGATAGTCTGAAGGCAGTCAGACGAAGAGCGTGGAGGCCTTGGTGTACCTTCTTTACGTGTGGCTGACGTAGAAGGTCCACCCTTAGGGGAAGTGTTCTGGGAACGTCTACTAGCCATCGAAGTACCTCGGTGAACCATTCTCTCGCGGGCCAGAGGGGAGCAACTAGCGTCAACCTTGTCCCTTCGTGAGAGGCGAACTTCTGCAGTACCTTGTTGACAATCTTGAACGGAGGGAATGCATATAGATCTAGATGAGACCAATCTAGGAGAAAGGCATCTATATGAACTGCTGCTGGGTCCGGGATTGGTGAGCAATAAATTGGGAGCCTCTTGGTCATCGAGGTTGCGAAGAGATCTATGGTTGGCTGGCCCCAGGTGGCCCTAAGTCTCTTGCATACATCCTTGTGGAGGGTCCATTCTGTTGGAAGAATTTGTCCCTTCCGACTGAGACAATCTGCCATGACATTCAAGTTGCCTTGGATGAACCTCGTAACTAGCGATATGTTTAGATCTTTTGACCAGGTGAGGAGGTCCCTTGCGATCTCGTAAAGCGTCAGTGAGTGGGTCCCTCCTTGCTTGGAGATGTACGCCAAGCCCTGGTGTTGTCCGAGTTCACCTCCACCACTTTGCCTTGAAGGAGAGACCTGAAGCTTTTCAAGGCCAGATGTACTGCCAGTAGCTCCTTGCAGTTGATATGCATTGTCCTTTGACTCGAGTTCCATATTCCCGAGCATTCCCGATCGTCTAATGTCGCGCCCCAGCCTACGTCTGATGCGTCCGAGAAGAGAACGTGGTTGGGAGTCTGAACAGCCAGGGGCAGACCCTCTCTGAGGTTGATACTGTCCTTCCACCATGTCAGGCAAGACTTCATCTTCTCGGAAATGGGAATCGAGACCGCTTCTAGCGTCTTGTCCTTTTTCCAGTGAAATGCTAGGTGATATTGAAGAGGACGGAGGTGTAGTCTTCCTAATGCTACGAAGTGTTCCAGGGATGATAGCGTCCCTATCAGGCTCATCCATTTCCTGACTGAACATCGTTCCTTCTTTAGCATGTTCTGGATGCATAACAGGGCTTGGCTTGTTCTGGAGGCCGACGGAAAAGCCCGAAAAGCTAGACTGTGAATCTCCATCCCTAAATACACAATAGTTTGGGATGGGACCACTTGAGACTTTTCCATATTGACAAGGAGACCCAATTCCTTGGTCAGATCTAGAGTCCACTTTAGATCCTTCAGACAGCGACGACTGGAAGAAGCTCTTAGAAGCCAGTCGTCCAAATAGAGGGAGGCTCGGATGTCCGCTAAATGAAGGAATTTGGCTACATTCCTCATCAGCCTCGTAAACACAAGAGGAGCTGTGCTTAGGCCAAAGCACAGGGCTTGAAACTGGTAGACAACCTTTTCGTAAACAAATCTCAGAAAAGGTTGGGAGTCTGGGTGGATGGGGACGTGGAAGTATGCGTCCCTTAGGTCTAAAGAGACCATCCAGTCTTCCCTTCTGACCGCTGCTAGAACGGACTTTGTGGTCTCCATGGAGAACGTCTGCTTTGTGACAAAGACATTCAGCGCACTGACGTCTAGCACCGGCCTCCACCCTCCTGTCTTCTTTGCCACTAAGAAGAGACGGTTGTAGAAGCCCGGGGTTTGATGGTCCAGGACTTTGACTACCGCTCCCTTTTCTAGTAAGAGAGACACTTCCTGCTTCAATGCTCGTCTCTTGTCTTCCTCTCTGTACCTGGGAGAGAGATCGATGGGAGACGTTGCTAGAGGGGGTTTTCGTACAAACGGGATCTTGTACCCCTCTCTGAGCAACTTCACAGATTGTGCATCTGCGCCTCTCTTCTCCCAGGTCTGCCAGAAGTTCTTGAGTCTGGCTCCCACTGCTGTCTGAAGAAGCTGGCAGTCAGACTCTGCCTTTAAAGGACTTGGTTCCTTTCTTCTTTCCACGTCTCCCTTCGGCACGAGCACCTCCTCTGCTGGAGGCTCTGCCACGAAAGGGCGGAATAAATCGGGACGCTGGAGTTTCCATCCTTGGTCTAGCTGACAAGGTAGGCAAAGGGGTGGCTTTGCGAGCAGAGGACGCAACCAGATCATGAGTATCCTTCTGTATCAAAGAAGCAGCAATCTCCTTAATCAGGTCCTCTGGAAAGAGGCACTTGGAAAGAGGAGCAAACAGAAGTTCGGATCTTTGGCAAGGTGTAACTCCAGCTGACAGGAAAGAGCAAAGGTTCTCACGCTTCTTGAGGACTCCGGACACGAAAGATGCAGCAAGCTCATTAGATCCGTCACGTACGGCCTTGTCCATGCAGGACATGATGAGCAATGAAGTCTCCTTCTCTGTCGGAGAGATCTTCCTGCTTAGAGCTCCCAGACACCAGTCTAAAAAGTTGAAGACCTCGAAGGCTCTAAATATCCCTTTCAAAAGGTGGTCCAGGTCCGAAGATGACCAACATATCTTTGAGCGTCTCATGGCTAGCCGGCGGGGAGAGTCTACAAGACTTGAGAAGTCGCCCTGGGCAGAGGCAGGAACTCCCAAGCCGAGAACTTCTCCCGTGGCATACCAGACGCTCGATCTAGAAGAGAGTCTAGCAGGGGGAAACGTAAAGGCTGTCTTCCCTAGACTCTTTTTGGACTGTATCCATTCTCCTATCACTCGTAAAGCTCTCTTGGACGAGCGTGCGACGACGAGTCTAGTAAAGGCAGGCGAGGATGACGGCATACCTAAAACAAACTCTGACGGAGGAGAGCGCGGAGCCACAGACACAAACTGGTCCGGAAACATCTCTTTGAACAGTGCTAAAACCTTCCTAAAGTCCAAAGAGGGTTGCGTAGACTTAGGCTCGTCAAGATCCGAATGTGGTTCATCTACGTGTGCAGCACCATCATCATCAGAAAGACCATCATCCGAGTATTGAGGAGGAAGTGGCAATGGAGTAGGTAACGGCTGGTTAGCTGAGTCCGGTCGCACGCGTGACAGAACCGGACGCAACGTCATGGAACTGTTGCCCAGTCTGTGAGCTGGCAACAACCATAGCAGCGCGGGGACGCACAGCGTCTACTCCAGACTGTCTAGCCTGATGTGGGTGAGCAGTGGCAACCACACTGGGTTGCGGAGGTTGACGCACCGCGTCAAAACAAAACAACTCTGACAGTTGTTGTACCTCACGAACGTCAACGGAAGGCTCCGTGCGTCGCTGAACGTCAACATGCGGCTGGCAGGACACACTGGAACGCATGGGTGGCGGAACTCTCTCAACTGGAGTGCGCAAGAAGGTCGCCTCAGCGTCCACAGGACGCACAACCGAGTGTGTGGTTGGTTGTAGGCAAGAGGCTGTACTAGCTGGTGCAGCAGCAACCTTCTCCGCACGCAAGTCCTGCATCAGAGACGTTAATTGGGACTGCATGCTCTGCAGCAAAGACCACTTAGGGTCTGCAGGAGCAGGTGCGGCGACAGACGGTGTAACTGTCTGAGGCGGTACCGCTTTGCCTCTCTTAGGAGGTGAGCAGTCATCGGATGACTGCAGCGAGTCCGAACTGACCCAGTGGCTACAACTGGGCCGTTGGACTTGCGCGGAAGGGACCGACTTGCGCTTCAACGGTCGTGAGACCTTGGTCCATGGTTTCTTGCGAGAAACCTCTTCCGCAGACGAGGAATAAATGGGCTCTCTCGTCTTTGTGTGGTGGGGGCGATCTTGGGTAGATACGCCCGAAACCACAGAGGGAACGTCTGTTCGCTGATTAAAGCCTCTCGAACCCATTTGTCGTACGACATTGCTTCTCCCCTGGACTTGGGAGCTTGCAAGAGGTCCCGGACTAGGAGGACGACAGGCACGAACAGACGAACCCTCAAGCGCAACACTATCCACAACACTATCACTCACTTTGTCACTTCCCACTGCCCTTTTACACTTCAGCTCCTTGACATCTGCCATGAGCTGATTACGGTCACTAGCCAGTGACTCAACTCTCTCACCCAGAGCTTGGATGGCACGCATCATATCAGCCATCGAAGGTTCCTGAGTGCCAGAAGGGGGGTTAGGAGCAACCACTACAGGGGAAGGAATAGGTTGTGGGGCATGAGGAGAGGAAATGTCAATAGATCGAGAGGAACTTCTCCTAACTCTATCTCTCTCTAGCCTACGTGTATATTTTTGGAATTCGATAAAATCGAATTCCGAAAGCCCAACGCACTCCTCACATCGATCTTCCAATTGACAGGTTTTATCCCGACAATTGGAACAAACAGTGTGAGGGTCGATAGAGGCCTTCGGAAGACGCCTTGAACAGTCCCTAGCATTACACTTCCTAAATTTTGGGACTTGAGAAGGGTCAGCTATTTTGAATTGGTCAAAGGGGAAATAAAAAACTATCCAAAGTCATCAACAAATAATCCGTAATCAACAAAAGAATGCAAGGATTTTTGAAGAGAAAGCCTGCACAGCGAAAGCTCAAAACTAGAATAGTGTACTTCACCAAATAGTTGTGAAAACAATTCCAGTTAGCAACAGCGAAATAGTAGGTCTTGCCGGTAGCACGACAGAGAGAAAATTGAGTTCTTTGTTTACATTGAGTACTGGGTACTTGGACGACAGATGGCGCTGTTGGGCACACCCGCAACCTGTATAGCGATCGCTGGCGAATTTTTTCCGTAGAGTTTTCTGTCGAGCAACAGAGTTGCAGCTATTATAATCACCGGCTAAGTTAAATATTGAAAAAATAAGATTAAATGTTAAAACCATGGTTTATCTAGACCTTCATTTTGCCATTTGACAATTTTTCATGAAACTCTTCGATGAAACAATTGAAAAAGACAATTGGACCCAGAGAAAAATGAATCCCCAACAATATTAACAGAAGAACAAAACTACAAACGACCTCAACTTTTCAACCGCCTATAAAAGTGTACGGTAATAAACTGATCTGCCTTGGAACAGTTTTCCAACTAAAAATACAATTAAAAGAAACACTTTTTGCAAGAGCCTATAACTATACACATACAGATATGACCCTACTAATTAAAAATACTGTACTATTCTGACTAAAGTTTTGTCGAACTAAGAAATCCACGTTGGTGATATTACAAAATTTTATAGCATCCAGTTTGGTACAAGATGAAATCACGACTTTATACTCTTGAAATGTCTGGGAGTTTCTTATGAAATCTGTAGATATGGGAATGGCAGGACGTAGGCCTGTGAAAAGGCTCAAGAAATCAGAAATCATGGAAAAAGAGGATCGATATAAATACAGACCTACAAGGAACTCGGATACAGAAAAACAAGAGCTATCATTTCAAGTCGAACCACGTAAGAAATATAGAGGACATAGAAACATTTACACTCACAATGATGACAAAGATTCGTCCAACAGGTTGAAAGTGTAACTATACAAAAGGTTCACATCTAGAATGCGATTGGAAGAGCAGACGACAGAAATTATTGATGTGTTGACCCTAGACACAATAAATTTCATTAACAAAGTTGATTTAAAAATGTCATAGAACAGAAGAGGTCGATATCAATCAGTGAGAAGGAGGTCCACAGACTACAGTATATAGTAATGAAGGTCAAAGGTGAACCACAGAGTAGAATATGATAGATGGGAATGATCATCACTAAACAAAATAGAAGAAAAATTACGATAATAAAAAAATTAAAGATGTGTAAATTTTCTGGCAATCCTCATGAAAAAAGATATATAGGAAAAGAGAGAGAAGAAAGTCATATGGCTCAACAGAGAAGGAAACAGTTAACACAAAATAACGAAAAATTTCTTTCCTTCAAAAGAACACCAGACAAAATGGTTCCCTCCTGAGTCTACTAAATATCAAGTCATCAAAACTACTCCCAGGAACTTTAAACTCCTTTAAAAAATCTAAGGAACTTCTGCTATTCCTAAAACTAACTTAATCAAGGAGTTTTAAAACATAGTCTCTATTTCACAATATTTACATACATTGAACTACAGTGATGCCTCAGGATACGAAATTAATCCGTTCAGGATGCGGTTTCGTATCCTGATATTTTCGTATCCTGAGTCGCGTTTTACATGTAAATAGCCTAATCCGTTCCAAGCCTTATAAAAAGTCCCCTTTTCTTTCATAAATACGCTAAACTGTAGTAATAAACATGCATTGCAGCCATTTCTATCATTCAATAATTAACACAACCGTTAAAAACAGCCTAATCCATTCCAGAAACCACTATGAGATTATTCAATAATGTACGTAGTTATAGCCAAGTTATCCCCCCCAAGCCCAAAGAAAACGGTCCGTTTTCTTTACTACGGTACGATACTGTATAAAAGTTACGGTACTGTATGTACGTAAAGCATTTAGATCAGTGAAGGTGTATTGTTACTGTACCTGTACGTACACCTAAATTAATGATTGATAATGTACCTGTACACTCTGAAAAAAAGGTTACAGTTAATTAGTGTAACAAAAAAGTTGAAACTTACCTTTTGATTGAGACGATGTCCGATAGCGAAGTCGCGGCAGAGGAGGATGGCATAAGGCAGAAAACGTAACAAGTGACAGACTACGTACAGTAATTTACACACTTAACACATTAACACTTAAACTTTACGAAATAAAAAAATGGCAGAAATGATTAACACTTAACATTACGTATGGAAAACCATAAAATGAAAGAAAAAATTACTTTAACACTTAACGGTAACATAAAACTTAAAATTGATTTTTTTTTTTGCTTTTTTATAACTTTACGTTTTTCTTATTTTCTAAATCTCTTCTACTTCTTCATCACTTTCTTTTTTCTGTTTCTTTTCTTTACTTTCACCTTCTAATTCTTCATCCCTTCCTCTTTTCTGTTTCTTTTCTTTACTTTCACCTTCGTCTTGGCCTACTAATACCGCTGGCCTCTTTAATAAGAAACTATCCATTGAAGCTTGTTTCTGCCTACTTTTCAACACATTTCTAAAATGCGTTAGGCAAACGTCATTGCAGTGTTGAAGCGCACGGTTGGTATACACTTTTTCTGGATGTTCCTTTTCGACGTAGTCTGCCATTTTATGGAAACATGCAAGAATTTCCTTAATGTCTGCCGTTTTCAAAGGTGCAACATCCTCCTCATCACCGCTAGAGAACTGCTCTTGAACATCACTCACTTGCATCGTCTCCAACTCCTTCAAGTCGTCCGTCGTCAACTCCTCGTGGTGCTCCTCGATAAGTTCATCGATATCTTCCGCGCTAACTTCCAGCCCCATGGACGTACCAAGATGTACGATGTCAGCCACCTCAGACTGCTGAATTGGTTCAGGATCGTCAACGATCTCGGCTTCTCCTTCAGGCTTCCCGAACCCCTCGAAGTCTCGTGCAGAGACAGCATCAGGCCACAGCTTCCTCCAAGATGAGTTTAGGGTACGCCTCGAAACTTCCTGCCAAGCGAGATCGATGAGTTTGAGGCATATCACGATGTTGAAGTGATCTTTCCAAAATTCACGCAGAGTGAGGTTTGTACTCTCTGTGACTTGGAAACATCTCTTGAAGAGATGCTTCGTGTACAATTTTTTAAAATTAGAAATAACTTGCTGGTCCATGGGCTGGAGGAGAGGGGTGGTGTTAGGCGGTAGATACAGGACCTTTATGAAGGAATACTCGGCCAGAAGATATTCCTCGAGGCCAGGAGGGTGAGCTGGAGCATTGTCCAACACCAGCAGACATTTCATAGGGAGGCGGTTTTCTTCCAAATATTTTCGGACAGTCGGACCGAAGCAGACATTCACCCAATCAATGAACAGTTGCCTCGTTACCCAGGCTTTTGCATTCGCCTTCCACATCACGGGAAGGTTCTCCTTAATGACTTTGTGGGCTTTGAAGGCTCGGGGATTTTCTGAATGGTACACCAGCAGGGGCTTTATCTTGCAGTCCCCACTGGCGTTTGCACAAAAAGCAAGGGTAAGCCTGTCCTTCATAGGCTTATGTCCGGGTAGCCTCTTCTCCTCCGCCGTGATGAATGTCCGACGAGGCATTTTCTTCCAGAAAAGCCCAGTTTCGTCGCAATTGAAAACTTGCTGCGAAGTGTAGCCTTCCTGCAGAGTCAACTCCTCGAACGTTTTAACAAAGGCTTCGGCAGCCTTCGTGTCCGAGCTGGCTGCCTCCCCATGCCGTACCACTGAATGGATGCCAGTCCTTTTCTTGAACTTCTCAAACCACCCACGAGAAGCCTTAAACTCTGGGGGTTCCTGCTGGGATGTTCCTTCTCCTGCTCCTTCTTCGGCCTGAGCACGCACGAGATCACCGAAAATGGCGGAGGCCTTCTGGCAAATTGTAGTCTCAGTGATGGTGTCTCCTGAGATCTCTTTGTCCTTGATCCACACAAGAAGCAGCCTCTCCATCTCGTCATGCACGTGCGTTCTCTTGTTGGAGAAAATAGTGACGCCCTTAGAAGGTGTTGCTGCTTTGATGGCCGCCTTTTGCTTCAGGATGGTGCCTATCGTAGACGGATTCCGGCCATACTCCTTGGCGATCGCACTTAAACGCATGCCAGACTCGTACTTTTTAATGATTTCAAGTTTCGTCTCCATCGAGAGCATCGTCTTCTTCTTCTTTCCTTCGGCAACATTCTTGGGACCCATGGCTTCAGTAATACGTAATATAATACACTACGTAACGTTATATACAGTCTATGTATAGTAAACACTAATACAGTACAGTGCACAGTAACGAAAGTTTATTAACGATAACACGTGGCGTACGAATGTACTGTATATTAACACAAAGTCAAACAAGCGAAAGCACACAACACAATGTCTGTTAACGATACCGCGGTCGGAACGAAAAGAGAGAGAGAGAGATGAACGCCCGTGCGTAGGCAAGCTGGGATAGTTGCCGACCAATAGGAAAGCAGGATCTTATGGCGTCAGCTAGCGTCTGAGTAGGGAGATAACCAATGGGTGAGCGGGAGGCTGTAAGTGACTCTACCCAAGTTCAAAGTCTGGCGGCGCGCGCTTTTTAAAATTACTCTCGGCGAAGAGTTGGGATCTCGTAAGGTTTTCGTATCCTGAAATTTTATCCGTATCCTGGGGCATAAAAATCTTCGAATCACTTTTCGCATCCTGAATTTTTCGTAAGCAGAAACTTTCGTATCCAGAGGTATCACTGTACATGTTTTAAAATTGAATTGTAACTGGAATATTCAAAAGAAAATCCTTGAAAACTAAATTCACTTCTCTTACAGAGGAAATTCTATTTTACAATATTTCCTGATATGTTATTCATGAATCTAGTTGGAAGAGTTCTTGCACCAAATCACCAAGACAACAAAGATTCTTCCCAATGACCCAAAAGAGAAGGTTATACAGTCTTTAAACTTACAGAGTCTATATTTCTATCCCTAACCTAACAATCAAAGATAATATAACAACACAGAACAACATCTCATTTCGCAAGTTAAAACCAAAGATATAAACCCCAAATTCTCTACCTGCAAAGGAAACCAGTTTCATGATATTGTCATGGTATAGTAAAAATAACAATTTTCTTCACTACAAAGGTAAATAAACATAAAAACAATCTTTTATTTACGTCATAACCTTAAAATCAATGCTCTTATCAATGTTTGTTCACTAACACTTTATGCAAAACAGGATTCAATTATAAAAACCTTAAAGAAATAAAGTACAAATTGACAATAATTCTCAGAATGTTCAAAAGTTACAAACGAATCTTGGATGTTGGTATTGAAAAGATTTGACTTTTAAGCTAACCTGAAGTCTTCAATATATGACTGACACATCCATTTCTAAGTTCAGCTTACGTGAAAGTTTGATAAGAAGGAAAATGAAATTAATAATGGCTTTTGATTCGCATAAGATTATTGACAACCAAAAATGAAAGACCATTAATAAGGATTGATATTTCTAAAAAGGGTCTTATGAATACAAATTAGTAATAAGGGTGATACACAAGTGTGATGTGTTTGAAAGGTTTTATGGCCTCAAACAAACCGCAGGATGAGAGCCTGTCTTATGGTATGGGGTGTAAGTACTGTATTTAGGCAAAGGGTAATCTAAGATGGAGCTTTCGGTGCATGCTAGTGTTGGATGCATTAAGTGTGGGATATCTCGCACAATCCTTCAGTTGGACAATGTGTTCATGAAACAATGTAAAATATGTAAACCTATAAAGGAATCATAAATGAAATTCTATGTTAACATGTAGATCCTTTACACAATGTGGAGTCTTGTAACTTCCGTTTCAAAATATTGCAAGTTGAATACTTTGCAATCAAACCTTACAGAATTTTCATTAGACAATTTATTGCATCAGTCTGAAGTTTTAGGTCCCCTGGATAAGTAGTTTTCAGACACCAATAGTGAAAAAGACACATTAATTTGTGAACCTAAAGAGTAAGCAAAGAGGAAGACTCATAAAACAGCCTCTAGTGATTGTACAGATAATTAAATGAGCTCAAATGTTTGAATTAAATTAGGGAAGAAGATGTTTGTAGTACTACAAAGAAGCATGAAAGTTATGCACCAATATAACTAAACTAATTGGCAAAAGGTAAGGAGGTGTATGTTGCGTTTATGAATCTGGAGAAAGCGTATGATAGAGTTGATAGGGAAGCAATGTGGAATGTGATGAGGTTATATGGAGTTGGTGGAAGGTTGTTGCAAGCAGTGAAAAGTTTCTACAAAGGTAGTAAAGCATGTGTTAGGATAAGAAAAGAAGTGAGCGATTGGTTTCCGGTGAGAGTGGGACTGAGACAGGGATGTGTGATGTCACCATGGTTGTTTAACTTGTATGTTGATGGAGTGGTGAGAGACGTGAATACTCGAGTGCTTGGATGAGGATTGAAACTGGTAGACGAGAATGACCATGAATGGGAGGTAAATCAGTTGTTGCTTGCGGATGATACTGTACTGGTTGCAGACGCGGAAGAGAAGCTTGGCCGATTAGTGACAGAATTTGGAAAGGTGTGTGAGAGAAGGAAGTTGAGAGTTAATGTGGGTAAGAGTAAGGTTATGAGATGTACGAGAAGGGAAGGTGGTGCGAGATTGAATGTCATGTTGAATGGAGAGTTACTTGAGGAGGTGGATCAGTTTAAGTACTTGGGGTCTGTTGTTGCAGCAAATGGTGGAGTGGAAGCAGATGTACATCAGAGAGTGAATGAAGGATGCAAAGTGTTGGGGGCAGTTAAGGGAGTAGTAAAAATAGAGGGTTGGGCATGAATGTAAAGTTCTGTGAGAAAGTGATTGTACCACCTGTGATGTATGGATCGGAGTTGTGGAGAATGAAAGTGACGGAGAGACAGAAATTGAATGTGTTTGAGATAAAGTTTCTAAGGAGTACGGCTGGTGTATCTCGAGTAGATAGGGTTAGAAACGAAGTAGTGAGGGTGAGAACGGGTGTAAGAAATGAGTTAGCAGCTAGAGTAGATATGAATGTGTTGAGGTGGTTTGGTCATGTTGAGAGAATGGAAATGGCTGTCTGCTGAAGAAGGTGATGAATGCAAGAGTTGATGGGAGAAGTATAAGAGGAAGGCCAAGGTTTGGGTGGATGGATGGAGTGAAGGAAGCTCTGGGTGATAGGAGGATAGATGTGAGAGGCAAGAGAGCGTGCTAGAAATAGGAATGAATGGCGAGCGATTGTGACACAGTTCCGGTAGGCCCTGCTGCTTCCTCCGGTGCCTTGGATGACCACAGAGGTAGCAGCAGTAGGGGATTCAGCATTATGAAGCTTCATCTGTGGTGGATAATGTGGGAGGGTGGGCTGTGCCACCATAACACTACCAGCCAAACTCAGTTGAGTCCCTTGTCAGGCTGGGATGAACATAGAGAGGAGACGTCCCGTTTTTTTTTTTTTTTTTATTTGTTTGATGTCGGCTGCCCCCAAAAATTGGGGGAAGTGCCTTGGTATACAGTATGTGATGTGATTCAGTAGTATGACAAATTCAAAGATAATTTGTATTTTTCCTAACCATACAAACCTTAGCTATTTACATTGGGTTTACCTTTTAGCACAGCTGAAATGGCGAGCCATTAGAATTTAAGAGTGTATTACCCCCGCGCTAGTTAGCAGGGGGGGGGGGGGGTAGGGGAGTGGTAGCTAGCTATCCCTCCCCCCCTCACACAGATGAATGCTCACTTTCACTTAGAGGTAGGACTTGTCTTGGGGGACAGGGCTGGCGGGCAAATATGTGTAAATAGCTAAGGTTTGTATGGTTAGGAAAAATACAAATTATCTTCAAATTTGTCATTTGTTCCGTAACCGAAATACAAACCACGCTATTTACATTCGGTGACTTACCCATTAGGTAGGATGGAAAGTCCCCAGCCATACTGGCTTTGGCTTTACCCGGGGACTCAGAATCCGAGTGAGTCGCACTCGAGAAAAGGAGTCCCTGCACCTCACAAGTTCCTTGCTCCGCAAGGAACCGTGTGGCCTACATAAGCTTGTGTGTGAAGGAAGAAGTGTGACCCGTCCTAGGCAGTTGACCTGGAGTTCCAGAAGGAACTCTGGGTTAGGACGTTCCCAATACCACCTCGTCAGGGTATGGGGAACGCGACATTATTGACTCAATACTCGGAACACAAGGAAGCATGGTTTACCTGCAGAGGTTCGAGGTCAGCTATGCAAAGACCAGGATGCTGCTTCCCCGTAGAGGGGATGATGAAGAAAGAAATAAGGGCCAGACATACTTCTTTCGTTCATGCAGACTAAAACCTGATAACAATGCCCTCAACCTTCTGCTACCTGTCCAAAAAGGAGCCTGAGGTTAGACCAGCTGTTGTGTAGCCACCACAGAGCGATAGAAAACGTATCGAAACTCCTGTGGGTCACGCCCTGCAGGAAGCGGGCTGCGAAGGTCATTAGACGCTTCCAGACTCCAGCTTGTAGCACCTGCGTCACAGAGTAGTATTACTCGAAGGCGAGGGACGTTGCGATGTATTCAACAACGTGCTGTAGGGCGACGTGACGGGGGAGGGTCTGGAGACAGGTCGAGATGAATGTCCTTGAGTCCGGGCTGAAGAGGTACACTGGTGACTCTCCCCCGTGTCCTCCTTGTGCTCCCAAATCGGCTGCAACTGAGGAAAAACTGCAGCTGTTCCCAAAGCTAACCTCTCGATTCCTTTACTGGCTAGAAAGAGAAGGTCTTGGGACATCAGATACAGAATGGAGACTCGATATCTTGAAGGAATTGGACCGAAGGGCCAGGACCCCAGATTCTGAGTCTAGCCAACAACTCAGGAGCAAACCTGAATGTTGCCTTCCCCTCTTCCTTAGAAAGGGCGGAGTCGTACGAGACCAAGAAGATTGCTTACATACTGGCCGTGGCCAGAGTGAGCAGGAGACCCAAGGCGGAATACAATCCGAGGACTGTCGTAAAGGGTCTTGAGAAGATCTCTTAAAGGACTAAAAGTCCGAGCCATTCTCCAAGTTGGAAGTCTTCCTCCGACTAGGGCAGGGACGATCGTAGCTTCGCATGAGCGAGGAAAGATCCAGCGGGCAGGAAAAAGTTATTCCTTTAAGCCTGAAGGTCAGGGAAAGGCTGAGCGACAGGCTTCATTGCCAAGAGCGGAAAGGAGTTTCCTCCCGCCGAAAGGCAATAAGACCGTTATTGCTGGAGAAGAGGCCTCAAGGGAAGAGGTATATCTCCCACGGCACCAACCACCGAAGACTCTTCACTTTGCCTGGAAGACCCCTGCGGATGACTATCGCAGATGACGCGACCTCCGTACCGCGACTGTAGCGGGCTGTCTCTTCTTGAGGAGGCGGCGTAGTGTCTCCAGGCGTGAAGCCGAAGCGACGCCCCGGTTCGGGAGAGATGTCGCAGTGTGGTTGTTTGAGTAGTCTGCGCCGTGGGAGAAGCTCTCCCGGGAGTTTCGTCAGGGGAAGCAGAGGGTCCAGAAACCGTTCTGCGCATAGTCCCAGTGGAGCTCTCCCATTAAAAGGTTGACAGACAACCTGGTCTTGTTGAGACCCATTGTCCACAGACAAAAAGGAGGGAAGACGCAGGCGTCGAAGTTGTCCCATCATCACCGGAATGCATCTTGCCAGAGTCTCGGGGTCTGAGACTGGGGGGAAGAACAGCGGAAGCTTGAGGTTCCAAGCTGTCGCGATCAGGTCCCCCAGACCAGGACTTGCTGGTTACTCAAGGTCAAAGACCCCCAGGTACACTCTTGCTACGAGGCTCTACTCGGATAGTCGGAGAGAACATTCCTCTGCCTGGAATGAGAGAGCCGATGGTGGTATTGAGAGTATCTCAATCATCCCGGTATCTCTACTGCAAGATGTGAAGGTGTGAAAAAGCGTCCGCTGCTGGTTAGAAAACGCCAGAATCATGAAGTCGACGCGCACGGGGCGACTCGGCAGGAGCTGTAGGATCTGTAGAGGGGCCAGACTACGGCCCCTAAGCCTGCCTGAATGATGGAGAGGTATCCTTCAGGTCTTGACCATAGGCCTGGACCGGAACATGCCCCCCCCCCTATCCTTTGACGAGTCCGAGAACAGCATCAAGAATGTGGGGAAAGGACGAGAATATCCACTACCATAAAGAGGTTCCATAGGTCAACACCCATTGCAGGTCTAATAGTTCCGCTGGTCCCATAGGGGCCAGGAAGTCCGGTTAAACATTGCCTGAAACCACCGGAACTTGGACCGCCCCACATGGAACTTATCCTGAGGCGACCGTTCGGACTATAGACGGGTCAATGAGGAAAGGAGAACTAGGAAACGTTCCAAGGTAGAGCTGAAAGCTCTGCTTGACTGAGAACAGGTCCTGCGACTCTCCTCAGTCTTGCCAGTCAGCTGAAAGGAAGGCTCGGAGGATGTGGCAACAGAATCTGGCGTCCCCAGGTGGTCACCAGAATCTGGCGTCCCCAGGTGGTCACCCATCCAAGTACCGACCAGAACCGACGTTGCTTAACCTCGCTGGACGGACGAGAAGCGGGGTTTCCAACGTGGTAAGGCCGTTGACTCAATATCATGGCCAGATACTCCAGATGTTGAGGCAGAGGAAGAGAAGGCTCCAAGCAAAATACCATGAGCCCACACTCATGGTAAGCATCCGGAAGCTTGTCCCGGCGCTGAAGAAGGTCGAACCAGAGCCTACTGGAGTTGACCAGCCCTCCAAACAGCAGAGGAGGCGGAAGCCTGCACCTGAGCGGCCAAGAGGAAGGCAGGGAGAGTTCTCTGGGGAAACAAACCTGCTATGCCACGGCAGGATAGCCACACTGCATCATAAGCAGGAATACTTACAGTCTAGGCTGAATTCGACGAGCTCCCTGGAAGATGGATGGAATGGAAACTGAAAGTACCCGTCCTTCCGATCCAGGGTTTAAGGAGTCCTGTCGCCTCGTTACCAGTCTGATCGATTCTGCTGTTCTACGCTGGCCGAAGTTTGTTCGACAAACTTGATCAGGGCTGAGAGGTCGACTACGGAACTCCCCTCTCACATCCTTCCCTACAAGAAAGGATCGCCTGAAGAGGCCGGGGGTGAAGCCGTCGATGATCCTATGGAGGACCTTCGCCTAAGGTATGGATCATTCTCCCCAACCGGGCAACTCTTGCCGACGCTATGGCATAGAGGTTCAGAGACATTGAATTCGCTGACAGAGACGGCAGGCGCGATATCCTTGGCTGATCACAGAGATTGTGCGGGAATGGGCATCGGGAAGCTGTCATCCGGATGAGTAACCTTAAGCATCCTCCCAGCGAGAAACCTGCAATCCTAGAGTTCGTGAACTCTGCCGCTCCTTTTAGGACTATGCCCCCCTGGGGGAGCCTCCCGTGCCATCTGTTCCTGACAGGAGGAAACTGCAATTGGACACCTTGTCCCAGTTGTCGTAGCCGATAACTTAGGCCGACGTGGTTGAAAGAAAAGGGCGCTGGAGCCCTGCAGAGTCTGGAAGAAAGCGCCTTGGAGGAGTGAAAACGGAAGTCGATTTCCTCCGCACAGCCGCTGTCTAAGTCTCTGTCCTTGGGCACAAACAAACTCTTCTCAAGGATGGAAGGGTGTCTGAGGTCGTCGACCTCCACAGATGAGACACCCGAAGGAAGCCCTTAGTCAGCGCCTCCAGATGGTACAACATCGAGCTTGTCCGCAAGTGAGATACTTAATGACGAAAGGCCAAGGTGCCTGAGCTCGAGAGGAGGAAAGTACCCATGATCTTCCTGTAGCTTCCTTGAACCAAACCTCGGGCCGTAACCGAGGAGGGAAAGAACCTGGTAAGCCCCCAGAGGAAGGGGTAAGCAGTCACCCCTTGTCCGATGGAGAAATTTCGAACGGAAAGCCACCCCCCAAAAATCCTTCCAGGGAATGACGGGGAAGGGCTAACCCAGGTTCTGGAAAGAGGAGTGTTGCTCAGACCTCCCTGAAGTTTCTTCCTATTCTTGCAAGTGCCATGCTCTGCGTTTACGGGGTGAGGCCGTGTTCTGGAAATACGCTCCAGAAGAACTCGCCAGGCTGTGAAAACCCCAATGGGAATCGCAGTCGCAATCGCCCTGGAGCTCGCGCGATGGTAATTCAAAGATTTGCGCGTGGGCGAACGTGGAAGCGCCCATGCGCGGTCACGCAGGAACGCAAACGAAGGTGAGCGAAGGAGCGCAGAAGGAGGGCGAGCGTGGTAGGAAGGGCGAGAGCTGGTGGTCGGCGAGCGATAACCCATAGACGAGCAATGGATACAGCAAGAATTAAGCCGACGTTTGTGCGAAAAAACACCGTCGGTTCGCGCCACGGAACACCGTCGGGCCACGCGACGGAACACCGTCCGTCCGCGCGATGGAACACCGTCGGTTCGCGCGCGGGCGAACATTGGAGAGCATGGGTGCGGACACCCATGAGCGTAGACGTGCAGGCGAATGATCGCGCAGGCGCACAGGCGCACAGGCAAGCGGTCGCGCGGGCGCACAGGCGAGCGGTCGCGCGGGCGAGTAGGCGAGCGGTCACGCAGGCGCGCAGGCGAGCGGTCGCGAGGTTGGGCAGGTGAATGAGCGCGAGTCCGAGGCAGCGAACGCAAGCGATGGCGAGGAAATGCGCTGCCGTGTGGGCGAGGAAGACCGCTGGCGATATGGATCAACAGGCGATCGGTGGTGAGCTGGTGAGCGCTAACGCGCAGGTTGGCGATGGCGCGTTGTGGCATGTTGACGCGTTGGCGAGCGATGGCGAGCAGCATGTGCAGGTGAGCGATCGCGCGATGGCGAGCAGCATGCGAAGGTGAGCGATCGCGCGATGGCGAGCAGCATGCGCAGGTGGGCGATCGCGCGATGGTGATCAGCATGCGCAGGTGGGCGGTCACGCGATGGCGATCAGCATGCGCAGGTGGGCGGTCGCGCGATGGCGAGCAGCATCCGCAGATGGGCGGTCGCGCAATGGCGAGCAGCAGCCGCAGGTGGGCGATCGCGCGATGGCGAGCAGCATCCGCAGGTGGGCGATCGCGCGATGGCGAGCAGCATCCGCAGGTGGGCGATCGCGCGATGGCGAGCAGCATCCGCAGGTGGGCGATCGCGCGATGGCGAGCAGCATGCGCAGGTGAGCTAGTAGCTGGCGAACCATGTTCCTTCAGAAGTGTTGGAGAACGTTGGCGTGCCGGCTGTAGCACACGCGGGCGATCCGGAGATCGCCGAGAGGCAGGTGATCGCTGGCGAGCAGAAGGCAACGCATGGATGCCTGCGCATAGAAGAAGAGTCCTTGACCCAGACCTGAACCGAAGTTCTAGATCACGAGGGCGAACGTAGGCGCATAGGGCGCGTAGCAGGAACCAACAGGAACAGCAGGGATGATCATCATGAGAGCGCTGACGAACAGGAGAGCGCTGATGAGCAGGAGAGCGCCTGTGCGCTAACACTGAGCAGGAGCAGGAGAGAACACAGCAGAAGGGCGCGCAGGGGAACCCTGACACGCAAGGGAAGAACCCCCGTGGGAGGCAATCCTTAGTCCCGAAGGGATCGTTGTCCGTCGGGAGACTGATGTCCGTCGGAAGACCGTTGTCTGTCCGCTGGGAGACTGATGTCCGTCGGAAGACCGTTGTCTGTCCGCTGGGAGACTGATGTCCGTCGGAAGACCGTTGTCCGTCGGGAAGACCGTTGCCCGTCGGAAGACGAGATCAGACTGCTGTCCATCTGCACCAAGGCGGGAGATCAAGAAAAAGGAGTTGTAGGCTGCAAACAGAGATTCAAAAAGGCGCCTCTTAGCACCCTTACAGGGAGATGAGAGGCCCTTACGACGAGGCGGACGGTGAGCCTTACGGCGAAGGAGGCCAACAGCAACAGCAGCAGAAGAATCCTCCGAAGAGGAGTCTCTATGAGTGTACTCTCTCGTGAACGAAAGAGAAACACTTCGTAGAAGAGACTGGTCAGCCAGTGACCTAAAAGGAGCAATCCTCCGAAGAGGGGCTCCTGCAGTTGCCCAGCCCCTTGAGCGAAACTGCAGGTGTGACCGCTCAGCACCAAGAGCATGGTCGCACGAAAAAAAGGCAAGAGAAGAACCCCCCAAAAGGGAAAAAACTCAAGCCTGGACAGGAAAAACTTCCCTCGGAAGGAAAGTTACCCGCCCAAGGAGGCAAGCCTCCTGAGTTCTAAAATGAACTGGAGAGCTGTCCGTCGTCACGGGAGTACTTCCAGTAGAAGGAGACACGCCCCTGACGAAAATACAAGGGGGGAGGCAGCAACAGCCGAATCCCCAGGCCTCAACAAGACAGCTCACACCGTTGCCATATTACATAAACGAACTAGATCGGTAACTGTAGAAAAATAAAACAAAAATCATTAGTACACATTCATTCCCCCGGGAAGGCTCCGAAGAGGAATCCCGAGGGAAAGGAAACAAGAATTACACAACAGGCATGTGCCCTCACAACCACTTACACTCACGGAAGGAGAGCTGTAACCAAAACAGAATTATAACAATTATAATTATGTAACTATGTAATTATGTAATTTAAAAATGAATGAACACTAAAGAAAGAACGAATACCCGGAAAGGAATCGTTCTACAAGCTGAAAAAAAAAAAAAAAAAACTACAATTAGATTCATAAACTAATTGAGACAAACGTACGGCGTAGCAACCCCCCCACACTGAAAGGAAGCTACAAGGGCGTAGTAACACATAGTAAGAGGGTGAACGACCTCAAGAGAGAGAGAGAGAGAGAGAGACCGAAGTCAAACTCGATCGCCACCCATAAAATACGCCGTGGTGGCCAAACTGCCGAGGACACCACGTAGATATCGTACACTACAAACACAACTCTGAAAAGGAAACTTACTGATTTTTATACTCAAATATATATACAAACATGAAAACATGTTAACATATATATTGAGTAAAAGAAAAGTAAGCGATTAAGTAAAGACAAAACAAACAATGGCTGCCAAGAGAGGACCAAGACAGAGACGTCTGTCACAGGCCGAGCCAAAAGTGAAAGTGAGCATTCATCTGTGTGTGAGGGGGGGAGGGGTAGCTAGCTACCACTCCCCTACCCCCCCGCTAACTAGCGCGGGGGTAATACACCCTCGTTAAATTCCAATGGCTCGCCATTTCAGCTGCGCTAAAAGGTAAACCCTTTGTAAATAGCGTGGTTTGTATTTCGGTTACGGAACAAGTATTATCTTTTGTGGATATCTAATTGACATTCTTTGCAGATATTGACAAATGCTGTACCAAATTCTCTGAGAATTGAAATAATAACTCAAGTTGATCAATAATAAGTCTAAGTGGAACAACATGAGTGAAGGGAGATCTGCCAGGAAATAATTAATGTGAACAGGATATTTCACAAACAATAACACATTAGAACGGGTAATGCAGTAGTGCCCTTGTACTTGGGGAAAATGGTCTAGTACTTCAAGAGTCCTATATAGGAAATGTTCTTTACAAAAAGAAAGATATTAATTTCCTATTATGGAGTTGTCTTCTCCTAACTTTTGAAAGAGCGATAATCAGTACCTGTGTGTGCTATTCTTATGTCCTGTCAAGATTCCTTTGTAAGTGATGGAAAATTTAAAGCTTAAAGAAAAGATTTAAGATGGAAGATGTGACCAGACAGAACGTAACTCAAATCCAATAGAAAAGGCTTTCCTTTTCCTAACTTCTAGCACATACTATTAGTCAATGTTTGTTCAACTAACCATCTGACTTCTTTGACAAAGACAAGCTTGATAGAAGCTGAACGGTATTTTGAGGCAAAAGTAAATAAATATGCTTATTGAACTCTTGTATATACTGTAATATTATCTTACCATCCTTTTTTCCTAGGGGAAACTACGGTCTTTATCAACAATGTCTGTATTAGCACAGGGAAACTAATGTATACAGTAGACTTGCCCAACTGAACCCTTTTCAGAGTGAATCTCCTCCAACCTTCTCTGCAGTCTAATAGCACATATATCTTCAGGGTTTAATCCTGTTTACTAAAGGTAGTTTTTGCCATTTCATCTATAATCCTCATCTACGATTCCTTGACCCTGATATATTCTCTCTCAACTAACAAGTTCTGTAGGTGAAGTAGCTCTAAGGTGAGTTTCTTCCTGTTGAGGTGCTCATGAACCTTCCACTTGAGGACGGGAAATAATGTGGCTCTTTGAATTCAAGTTTTGTACCTGAAAGATACAAGATCATTATACAAATATATTACAAAGTTATTGTACCTCACAACAATGTAAAAGTTCTTGTGATATTGAAGAGTTTACACAAAAACACTCCAAGATTATTATCATCATCATCATTATTATTATTACTAGCTGAGCTACAACCCTAGTTAGAGAAGCAGGATGCTATAAAACCAAGGGTTCCAACAGGGAAAAATAACCCAGTGAAAAGGAAACAAGGAAAGAAATAAACTAAAAAGAGAAGTAATTAACAATAAAATAAAACACTTTAAGAACAGTAATAATGTTAAAATAGATCTGTCATATTATATAAACTATAAAAAGACACTTCTGTCTGTTCAACAAGAAATCATTCGCTGCAAGTTTGAACTTTTACTTTAGACATAAGTCTTCTCAAAACCACAAAATCATATTTTAAGGCTGATGAGATTTTCCTAGACTGAAAATTGGTAAACAAAGCAACATGAAGTGAGAGAAGGTGAACATCTTGGAGAGAAGACATCAAATGATGAGGTTCAAAGGCACAAGATAAGATTCTACTGCCAACTGCATTTAGTGGCTTCTACAAATCACTGGACTAAGATCATTTCTTGTAGTTCCCCCTTAGAGGATAAAACACTTCTAGAATCTCTTCATAATACTAATCTGACAGTAATCAAAATACTTTATAAATATAACAGACACAAAGTAAGCAGACAGACATTTCCTATAAGAAAGGCTTTGATGCAGATGAAAGGTTATAAAGAGACTCAGTCTAGATTTAAGAATATCTTTTAGATCTAGATTTGATGGACATTTTTCCGGCTGGATGAAACTCAATATTAGATAACAATTTCTTACTCTAAATAATTTACATAAAGAGAGAGAGAGAGAGAGAGAGAGAGAGAGAGAGAGAGAGAGAGAGAGAGAGAGAGAGAGAGAGAGAGAGAGAGGGGGGAGAGAGAGAGGGGGGAGAGAGAGAGGGGGGGAGAGAGAGAGAGAGAGAGAGCCTTATTGCCTTATTCTAGAATGTTTGGGTTCCCCCAGGTCCCTCAGTGTGAGGCACATCGTACAATATACATAGCCATTACAATTACATAAAAATACTTTGGAATAAGAATATACAACAATATTGATAAAAGTAATTAATTACTGCATCTTATTGCATAATTAAAATCACCCTACAGAGTCAGTTTTTATCATTCACAAACACCTGGTATTTCATATATAAATGCTGGTATATATAGGTATTTAATAAAATGACCAATTCGTAGATAATTTGTATTTTTCCTAACCATACAAACCTTAGCTATTTAATATGGGTATTACTTTCGGCATAGCTGAAATGACGAGCCATTAGAATTTTAACGAGGGTTTACTACCCCCTCGCTGTTACCCTCCCCCCCCTCACACACCTGTGACTAGCTCACTTTGCGTAGAGGTAGGAGTTCCCGGGGGACAGGGCTGGCGGGCAAGTTTGATTAAATAGCTAAGGTTTGTATGGTTAGGAAGAATAAGAATTATCTACGAATTTGTCATTTGTTCCGTAACCGAAATACAAACCACGGTATTTACATTGAGTGACTTAATCCTTAGGTAGGGTGGTAAGTCCCAGCCGTTACTGGCTTTTGGCTTTTTGCCCGGGGACTCAGTATCTGAGTGTTTCAGTGCTCAAGATAAGGAGTCCCTGCACATCGCAAGTGCCTTGCTCTGCAAGGACCGCAGCCTACATATGCTTGTGTGTGAAGGAATGAAGTGTGACTCGTCCTAGGAAGTTGACCTGAAGCCATTTAGATGGAATTCTAGGATAGGACGTTCCCAATACCACCTTGTAAGGGTATGGGGACGTAACAGTATTATCTTAATACTAGGAACACAAGGAAACATGGGTTACCTGCAGTGGTTTGAGGTCAGCTGTGCAGAGAACCCAGGATGCTGCTTTCCCCAAGAGAAGGGAGGATGAAGAAAAGAATAAGGGCCAGGCATACCTTTTCATTCACGCAGACTAAAACCGGGTAACAATGCCCTCAACCTTCTGCTACTTGTCCATTAAGGAGCCTGAGGTTTAAACCAGCTGTTGTGCAGCCACCACAGGGCCGATAGAGAACGTATCGAGCCTCCTGTGGTTCATGTCTTGCAGGTAGTGGGCTGTGAAGGTCGTTTGATGCTTTCACCTGTGTCACCGAGTAATTCTTCTTGAATGCCAGGGACGTAGCAATGCCTCTGACATCATGTGTTCTAGGGCGACGTGACGGAGGAGGGTCGAGATTCAGGGAATGAGGGATAACCCTGCGAATCCACGCTGAGATTGTATTCCTAGTGACCCTCCTCTTCGTAATTCCCGTGCTCACGAGCAATGCTTGCACCCGAGGATGAATTGCAGCTGTTCTCTTAAGATAGTGCCTCAGACTCCTTACTGGGCACAGTAGGAGATGGTCTGGGTCATCTGTTACAGAACGGAGACTCGAAATCCGGAAGGAGTCGAACCGAGAGTCCGGCAATCCTGGATTTTGAGTCTTATCAACAAACTCAGGGATGAAACTGAACGTTACCTCCCCCCATCCCCTTGAATGGGCGATGTCATATGAGAGACCATGAAGTTCGCTGACTCGCTTGGCCGAGGCCAAAGCAAGTAGGAACACCGTCTTCCAAGTCAGGTGGCGATCAGAAGCCTGGCGTAATGGTTCGAAAGGAGGTCTCTTAATAGACCTGAGGACTCGAACCACATTCCATGGAGGAGGTCTCACTTCCGACTGAGATCAGGTAAGTTCATAACTTCATACGAGTAGAGAAAGTTCCAGCGAAGAGGAAATGTCCATTCCTTTGAGCCTGAAGGCAAGACTTAGGGCTGAGCGATAGCCTTTCACTGCCGAGACTGAAAGGCGCATTTCTTCCTGCAAATACACGAGAAACTCCGCTATTGCTGGAATAGTGGCATCGAGTGGAGAGATACCCCTTCCACGACACCAGCCACAGAAGACTCTCCACTTTGCCTGGTAGACCCCTGCGGATGACTTTCACAGGTGTCGAGACATCCTTTCAGCAACTTGTTGCGAAAAGCCTCTCTCTGTGAGGAGACGCTGGATACTCTCCAGGTGTGAAGCTGCAGCGATGCTACGGCTTTGTGGAAGATGTTGGCATGTGGTTGTCTGAGTAGCTCGTGTCGAGGAGTAAGTTCTCTCGGGAGTTCCGTCAGGAGCTGCAGAAGGTCCGGGAACCACTCTGCATGATGCCATAGCGGAGCTATCAAGGTCATCGAAAGGTTAACCGATATTCTGGTCTTGATGAGTACCCTTCTCATCAGACAGAACGGGGGAAAGGCGTAAACGTCGATGTTGTCCCACCGTTGTTGGAAGGCATCTTGCCAGAGTGCCTTGGGGTCCGGGACTGGGGAGCAGTACGGCGGAAGCTTGAAATTCAATGCTGTCGAGAACAGATCCACCTTCGGGGAACCCCACAAAGTCAGGACTTTGTTGGCTACTAGACGATCCAAAGACCACTCGGTACTCACTATCCGAGATGCCCTGCTCAGACTGTAGGCGAGCACATTCCTCTTGCCTGGAATGAAGAGAGCTGATAGTGGAATTGAGTGGACTTCAGTCCATCTCAGTATCTCTACTGCAAGATGGGATAGCTGCTCTGAAAAGGTACCTCCCTGCTTGTTGATGTAAGCCACTACCGTGGTGTTGTCGCTCATCACCACCACGGAGTGACCCGCCAGGTATTGTTGGAACTGTTGAAGTGCCATGTATACGCCCTTCATTTCTAGCAGGTTTACATGGAGGCACTTTTCTGATTCTGACCAGAGCCCTGAGTTCCTGTGGTTCAGAACATGGGCCCCTACCATTTTTTTAGGCGTCCGAGAACAGCATCAAATCCGGGGGGAGGATGAGAAGATCCACTCCCTTTCGTAGGTTTTCATCCGCCAGCCACTACAGAAGGATCGTCCATTCCGCAGGACCCATAGGGACCAAGACGTCCGGGGAATCGTGTCCTTGATTCCACCGGGACTTTAGTCGCCATTGCAGGGATCTCATCCTGAGGCGACCATTTGGAACTAGACGGGCCAGTGAAGAAAGGTGACCGAGGAGACATAACCACGATTGGGCTGGGAGTTGTTCTCGTCTGAGGAAAGGATCTGTGACCCTCATCAGCCTTGCTATCCTGTCGTCTGATGGGAAGGCTTTGTGGATATTGGTGTCCAAGATCATGCCTAGATATACCAGTCGCTGAGTTGGAAGCAGAGAAGACTTCTCGAGAATTACCATGATCCCAAGATCTTGGCAAAGTCCCAGAAGCTTGTCTCGGTGTCGAAGAAGGGTCGACTCTGAGTCTGCCAAGATCAGCCAGTCGTCCAGATAACGGAGGAGACGGATGCCGATCCTGTGTGCCCACGAAGAAGTCAGGGTAAACACTAGTGAATACCTGAGGTGCTGTGGAGAGACCGAAACACAGCACCTTGAACAGGTAGATCTTGTTGTCTAGGCTGAATCTTAAGTACTTCCTTGAAGATGGCTGGATTGGGATCTGGAAGTACGCGTCCTTCAGGTCCAGTGTACACATGAAGTCTTGTGGTCTCACTGCAAGTCTGACCGTGTCCGCTGTCTCCATGCTGAACGGGGTTTGTTTGACAAACTTGTTCAGAGCTGAGAGGTCGATGAATGGTCTCTAGCCTCCAGACGCCTTCTTTACAAGAAAGAGTCGACTGAAGAAGCATGGGGAACCGTCGACGACCTCCTGGACAGCGCCCTTCTTTAACATGGTCTAAACTTCTGCCCGTAGGGCTTGCCCCCTTACTCTTACTCTGGCAGCAAAGTCTCCAGTCCCCAAAGGCTCTTCTTGGGGGGACACATGGATGTTCTCTGCGGGTCTTGTTGGCTCTGGGCGAATTCTTGAGGATGACTTGGTGACTGTCTTGGAGTCCTTAGGTTCCCTCCTGGGAGGAATACAAGACTCCAACAACGATGTCTGAGGGCTCTTCTCCACCCCAACCGGGGACGATTCTCCTGTGCGAGGCGGGGTTTCTCCCATTAGTGCGATGAGAGAACGCCTCACCTCGGAAGATTCCCGAGGACGGAAAATCTTCGTCCACAGGAGAGGGAGAGAAAGTCTGGGGGGGTAAGGAAGCCTTCCTCAAGGATGTCTGAGGAGCCAGCTTGACCCTTGGAGAATTTACCATGACTTCTACTCCTCTCTTCCTCTTCAGTGGGGTCAGATCCGCCATTGATTTGAGGCCCATCTCAGCAAAGGCAGGTTTGACAGCCTGCACGACAGCTATGATGAGGGACCCGAACCATGGCTGCTCACAGACAGCTGTGCTGTCAGAGACTCCCTCTGAAGGGAAGGGGATCAGGCGATCCTTCGGAGAAGAAACGACAACTGGCCCTGCCTAAAAAGAAAGGGAAGAAGAAGAAGGTTGGTTCCTGGACCTATATGGAGACTTCCCTCCCTCCTGCGAGTGCGCTGGTCTGCGCTTGCAGGGGGGGGAAACGTGAGGATGACGACCAGGCAGTTCTCGTTCCTGTAGGCTCGCGCGGTGGCTCGCGTTGTGCCTCCCTAGTTGGCCAGTCATTTTATGGATATACCCACCACAAATTGCAATAGTAATGAAACTTTGGATTTTTGCTTCTTTTGACCAATGTAATAACATAGTAAAAGTCAAGGAAATTTGAGGCATTGGAACACATTCATTTCGAGCAACCACTTTTTGAAAGTTATGCACGAAAATACGCTAATAGAAATGGCATAACATTTTTTGTTATAACAGTGCTTTTGTTATTTCTTTCACATTTCTCAAAAGATGTCAAACATTTTTATTATTAAATAAATAAATTGAGGTAATTAACGTCTAGGCCTAATAGCCCTTGTTTTTTTTTCTTTTTAGGTTAACCAGTAGCATGGACGATTGCGTTTTCTGCAGCGAGTCTCTCGGCAACGGCGAACAAACCACGAAATTAGGTGCCAAGGGGTGTGATGGAATAAACAAGGCAAATGACCTACGGCAGGTTGATATCAGTGTCGCACCTGGACAAGTTGTACACACCAGATGCAGGAAGGACTTCTGCTCCCAACTGTCTATTGAGCGAGACATCAGAAAACGCAGATATGACTGTACTGGTGGTTTCAGCGGCACTGTGCGTGCACGTCGATCTGCCAGTTCTGCGTTTCACAACGGCGAACACTGTTTGTTCTGTGGAACACCAGACAAGTACCAGGGCAGACAAAAAACGCATAAACTTATACCAGTCCGAACAATGGACTTCCAGAGGAAGGTTACAGAGAGCTGTGTTGAACGCAATGATGCATGGTCAGAGACAGTAAAGGCTCGAGTAGAATTCGTCCAGGACTTGCATGCCGCTGACGCAGTCTATCACAATATATGTAGCATAAACTTCAGAACTGGGAAGCAGATTCCACGCCAGTTCCTTACAGTGCCAAGCAAGCGACCTAAGTATGGTAGACCGGCTGATGACACACGGAATGATGCATTCATAAAAGTCGCAGAGTACCTCAAAGCCAATGACGAGGAACAGGCAACGATACCGGATCTCATAGGAAAAATGGGGGAATTTCTTCTTGGAACTGATTGCACACCTTATGGATTCACCTACATGAAGGAATGTATCCAAAAGCACTTTGGTCAGGATATCACCATCGCAGAAATAAATGGCCAAGAGAATGTTGTGACCTTTCACCACAGGGCCTCTGCGATCATTCACGAATTCCATCAAAGGCCAAAGGAGACATTATATGAAACTGAGAAGATGAGACTGATTAAGACGGCAGCAAAACTGATCAAAAGTGATGTGAAATCTAAACAACAGTCGATAGATATGTACCCATGTACGACTGAAATGTCCTCAACAGAAGAAGCCATGTCGTTCCTACCTGAATAACTAAAACTCTTTCTTCAAACACTCTTTGTGGGCCGAGATGCTGATAGAAAAGTCGGTTCTCTAGGGCAAGCTATCATGTAGGCAATTCGGCCCCGAGTGCTGCTGGCACCCTTACAGATAGGACTGGGTGTACAGATGCACCATCATTTTGCATCAAAGTTCTTGATCGACACGCTCCATGCCCACGGATATTGCAGTTCTTATCGTGAGATACAAAGGTATGAACGGAGTGCAGCAGTTGTACTAGGGACAGACATACCAAACTACCGGCCAGAGCAGTTCATCCAATATATGGCGGACAATGTCGATCACAACATCCGTACAATAGATGGCCTCAACACATTCCCCGGGATGGGAATGATTGCGTCTGTCACTCCAGGTACCAGGACATCAACAAGAGTGCCACGTGTGTCTGTGACACTGAAGGATGTTGTAGCTGTGGGCCGAATAAACATCCGACATCTGACAACACCTTGCGATGGGCTAGATACTCTGAGGTATGAGGTTCTACAAGATGAGATGGAAAAGGACAGATCTACCAACCTTGACCTCCTCTGGAAGCTGTCCCTCACATTACGCTCACCACGACCAGCATGGTCTGGCATGATGCAAGCCGTGCACACTGGTGTACATCCAGGTCAGTCTACAGTCTTCCTGCTTCCCATGATCGACATGAACAGCAGTGATCCAACTTGCATCTATTCAACATTGACATTTCTATCTGAGCACGCCAAACAGTACAACGCAAAGGTCATCATCACATTTGACCAACCACTTTGGTGGAAGGCGCTTACCATCATCGAAAGTCAATCGGAGGGCAGTGACTTGCCTAAGATTGTACTGCGCATGGGGGGCTTCCACACGTTGATGAGCTTCTTGGGGAGTATTGGAAATATCATGTCAGGATCTGGACTGCGCTCTGTTCTGGAACTGGTGTATGCCGAGAACACTGTAATGCACATGCTGTATGGCAAGGCATATGACCGAGCTATCCGTGGGCATCTCTTGGTTGATGCAGCACTGAACACTCTCCTCGCAGAAAGGAAACTTGGTACGCTAGTGCCTATTTGTTCGCAGGCTAAGAATGATGGTCCTCAGGGTATTGTAGAAGATGACGAACCAAGTGAAGACGAGATAATGCAAAGCATAGATGATGCACAGGCAGCCATAGATCCACATGATACCGAGTCAGGGTCGCAAAGTGTGGGAGCTGGACCAATTGACCTGTGTGAGCTGCGAGACCTGAATGATTCATTGATGAAGGGTGAGTGTTCTACTGAAGATATCCTTTCAGCCCCGGTTCTGGACTCTGTTCGTGACATCATGAATGTTGCCCGACACTCGATGAAGGATCTACGTACTGCACAGCTATGGCTGCAATACATGGACATGATTGACATATTGAGGACATTCCTGAGGTCGGAACGCACTGGTGACTGGCGTCTGCATGTACACGCTTTGCACGACCTGTTGCCCTACCTGGCAGCTGCAGGCCACAATCTCTACACCAAATCTATTTACGTCTACCTGCAGCGACTGGCACAACTATCTATTCAGCACCCCGAGGTCCACCACCAGTTCCAGAATGGATATCACGTAGTGCGGCGCTCAGATCGGTACTGGGCCGGCTTGTCCACAGATCTTCTGATCGAGCAAGTGCTCATGAGAAGTGTGAAAACCACAGGGGGACTGACAAGGGGCCATGGCATGAGCGAGTCGCAAAGGATCACGTGGCTGCTGTCCACCCCCATATGTGCAGAGGTCAACATGGCCTTGCAAGACTACACATCAGTGCCGTATGAGACCAGTGACCAGCACAAAGAACAAAGAGCAGCTCGACAAGCATGGGACACAGATGACACGCACAAACTCATTGGCTACCTGTCATCAAAGGATCCCTTTGGAAACGATCCAACTTTGCAAAGCATTGACACTGGCATCACAGCTGGAGATTCGGTCAATGCTGACCAAGCAGCGTCAGTGGGCAGGAAGATCTTAGATGGAATGGTTGGCAAAAAGGTTCTTGATCACACGTTCAAGAAAAAAAATCAGGTTGTGACTTTAGACACACGTTCATCAGTGAAAAATGGCAAAGAATCTGTTCCGATAGATCCACAACTGTTGTTCCAACGTCTGAGTACGGCAGGATCACGCTGTGATGACCTCACTGATGTCTTCAAGTACGAACTATGCAGTTACCCACCAGCACTGTTTCAGACCATTGATATCCTGCTTGAGGCCGACAAGCCAGCGCTAGCCGAGGCCATTTGGAAACAACTCCCCCTTGCCGTTCGCAACACAGTGCTGCCACAGAATGTGCAATATGTTCTGGATGGTGGGGCATTGCTACACAGAATTCCTTGGAATTTTGGCGAGACCTATGAAGGAATCTCCAGTCACTACATACGATATGTTGGAGACAGGTATGGTAAAGCTGTCATAGTGTTTGATGGATATGTGAGCGCACCCTCCACCAAAGATGTAGCGCACAGCAGGCGCGTTCGATCTCACAGCAGTCCCCTTGTCAACTTCACAAAGGACATGGTATGTACTATGAAGAAAGATGACTTCCTTGCCAACCAAACAAATAAACAAAGCTTCATCAATCTACTGAGTGATGACCTTCAACGGCAGCACAACGATGTTCTTCATGCCAGGGCAGATGCAGATGTCCTCATAGTGGAGACAGCCATTGCATGTGCAAACACCAAGGACACCGTGGTAGTTGGCGATGACACCGATCTTCTTGTTCTCCTATGTAGTCATGCAGGGCCCACATCACACAACCTGTTCTTCCGACCTGAGCCTAAGCTGACGTCAAGGAGGCAAGCAAGATGTTGGAATATCGAGCAAGTGCAAAAGACACTTGGACGCCTTGTGTGTGACAAGCTCCTTGTGGCACATGGACTCCTGGGTTGTGATACCACGTCAAGACTGTACTCCATTGGCAAATCAGCAGCTTTGAAGAAGCTGAACTCCAGTGCGTATTTCTCTGGGCTTTTGGCAACGTTCAACACTCCTGGAGCGTCGAAAGAGGATGTCATGACAGCTGGAGAGAATTCCGTGGTTTGCTTGTACAATGGCCAGCCCTGGGAAACACTGGACATACTAAGGCTTCAGCGCTTCTGCCAGAAGGTTTCAACAAGCACTGTCAGCGTTGAGCCTCGTACCCTGCCCCCTACATCAGCATCTGCAAAGCAACATTGCCTACGGGTGTATGTTCAGGTTCAGCAGTGGCAAGGAGTTGGCATGGATGCCAATGGTTGGGGATGGGCTATCCGTGACGAGAGAATGGTTCCCGTTATGACCGAGATGAAGCCTGCTCCAGATTACCTGCTAGATGCCATCCACTGTGGCTGCAATACAGACTGCAGCACCCGACGATGCAGCTGTCGCAAGTACAACCTGGAATGCTCTCCCACCTGCAGTGAATGCAAAGGACTTCACTGTTCTAATGTGACCTTGCCAGAACCAGAAAGTGATCCAGAAGAAGAATGCGCTCTTGCTGGTCCTGAAGATGAATAAACATTTGTCAGTGTGGTCTGGTACATGGAGATGTCTTGGCAACATGATTAGACTTGACTCTCAGTTCATTCAACTCTTGATCCTTGGTCATGGTCATCTTAATTTAGCTAAGGTGAATGCCGGTGTCGTAATGTAACATGTATACAGTTGTTTGTCTAGACTCTAGAATATACACTGAAAATTTTATGCAGATTTTTTTTCTTCAAACCTTCTCTTAATGATTGCAAAATTTGGAAATGTTCCAATGCTTCGATTTTCCTTGATTTTTAGTATGTCATTCTCCACTAAATTTGACATTGAAAAATGCATGTTTCATTACTATTGCAATTTGTGGTGGGTTCGACCCAAAAATGACGTAGAATGACTGGCCTAAAATATAACCCAGTGAGGAAAGGAAATAAGAAAAGATAGAATAGTGTGCTCGAGTGTACCCTCAAGCAAGAGGACTCTAACCCAAGACAGTGGAAGATATGAAATTATTTGGTGGTCTCTTAATTAACTGTTTCCTCAACAAAGATTTTCATCTTAGTTCCCTGTCTAACTACTGAATTCTTCTTTGTCTACAGCCTTTACTCCCTTTTTTGTATAAGCCTTCTCCATGATCTTCTATCCAGGCCCTCCCATTCTCTTCATCCCTTTTCCCGCAAATCATTTGCTACTTTATCCTCCCATATCTGACCTTTGCCCTTCCCCTCTTCCTTCCCTCATCCACCTCTCTTTCCACGACCCTTTGGCACTCCTAAATCCATACATAAAATAGTTGTTGTGTTCCAAGCTAGTCTATCATCATCTTACTGAAACAAGCAAAGACGTTGATGAAGACTGACAGCGGACTTCTCTCCTCTTCTTGAAAAGACTCTCTGAGACGGATACTGACTGCTGTTCAACTACAGCAGACTTATAGTTGTTGCTCTACTTATTCATAGGGTTAAGATCTTCAGTTATTGAATATTTAATTTACTGGCATTAACATTACTGTCTGACGTCAACAAAGTTAAGGGTTGAAACTGTGGCATTTTATATTTGATAGACTCGGATACCCCGCTACCAATATCGTAAGAACGATTAGCCACACACTATTGAAATTATAAATCTTAAAAGTATTTTGTGTTTTTCCTCATTATACAAACACAAGTCGTTTAGGTGGGATGGCCGTTGCATCTTTTAACGGGCAGTTAAGCAACGAGTGGGAGCAGACCGAGGTGCTCTGCCCCCTCACCTGTGGGAGTTTCTTCACTTATGACCTCTCGGCTCAGAACTGAGAGTAGCTGAGGAGGGAAGTATAATCTAAAGGACTTACATTTGTATAGTTAGGAAAAGTAACAAACTTGTGAATAAATTGTAATTTTCCTAGCGATAAAAACCTGGAGCTCTTTACGTGTGGGTGTTTATTTCCGCGGAGCTGAATAGGGCTGTTAAAGCTATTTCGAGGTGTAACTACCCTCCGCTAGTTAGCGTGGGGGGTGGAGGGGATAGTGGGGAAAGCTAGCCACCCTGCTCTCACTAGCACTAACGACTGACTGTCACTTTTTATTTCGGCTCGGCAAAGACGTAGTCTTTCTCACCCGTCAACCATTTTAACCGGTTTATGAATGAAAGCAACTAGCCTAAAGATTCATACAATGTCTTTTTCTCTTTCAGAGCGACCTTCCTTAGGGCTCACGGGTTTCCCGTGCAAGGCAGGATAGCCAGAGGCCTTATGGTTGGGCACTCGAAGGGAGCACACATCCTGCCTAGACCAAACCCCCGGCGAGAGTTTGAAGGTCTTCGACTAAGAGTATTGCGCCCGCTCGACTGTTTCGGCCTCGGCTACTACTTGCCACGACGATCGCTCTGCTTCGGCAGGCAGGTGGGAGCAGTCACTGACAAGGACTCCTAACAATATCAGTTACAAGCACTCGGAAGAATTTAATTTACAATTTACATAATTCAACTAACAACTTATTACTCAAATAAACAAGAAATGAATATGGACAGTCAGAGATGTATCATATCTCAATGGAAAAGGGATCAAGTGTTGATCATATGTGTACAGTATATGATCAGGCTCTAGGACAGTCTCGTCCCTTGCCCCTGCCATTCATGAATGACTTTTAAACCTTTTAATTGTCCTTTCAATGTCCTTAGATAAACAAAGAATAAGTTCTTGACTATTTAGCATCCAACACCACCTGGTCATTTTGCTCTACGATGTCCTACCTTCCTGGCTGATGTCTGCTCATGATTACCACCACACAGATAAGGCACTGTTTGTGGAATTCTCTGTTGATGCAACTCTAAATTCAAAATAATTAAATTTCAACCTGAAGGCCCGCTCGTAAATACATTAGTCAATGCAGGTATTTAAAACTGAAAAATAACTAAAACATTCAACAGACAGATAATTGACATGTTTTTGAGGATGCCAACAGCAAGGAAAATCTGAAAAGCATTTCAAACCGCAGTAGAACTTCAAAAGTTCAAAGTTGGAGCAAATGTTTTTATGTTGACCAGGCTGACATGAGGCTTTTTATAGTTTATATAAAACATATCTGTTTTTGACGTTATTAATAGTTTATATAGGGCATATCTGTTTTGACGCTGTTACTGTTTTTAGAATGATTTATATTGTTAATTTATTCTCATCTTTTATTTATTTCCTTATTTCCTTTCCTCACTGGGTTATTTTTCCCAATTGGAGCCCTTATAGGGCTTATAGCATCTTGCTTTTCCAACTAGGGTTGTAGCTTGGCTAGTAATAATAATAATAATAATTCAAAAGTCCATTAAATACATCGAGGTCAATCAATCCAACGTATTTAATATATCTTAAAAAAGCGATAAAAAAGTTCTAACAAACTTAAAAGTAGCAAATCGTAACTGATATTGCGTACAGAAATCCTCAACTAACAAACTTAATAGGTTCAAAGAAGATGTTTACAAGTTGACTTTTGTTAAATTTCGTCCTTACCCCTGCCATGAGGGAAACGTTCAGATGGAAGTACCCATGTCCGGAGATCCTTATAGAGGTGAGTTACTTAGACACTAAATAGTTTTTTGCGTAGTTTTCTCCAAGTCTCATATTCCGTTTTGGGTCAGGAGAACCTAGTCTCCTATCTAGGTACGATCTTATTATCCAGCCGGTCTCTTGGCCCGTAAGACCACCCCCGCCTCCTAAAGTATAAGTCTCCTAAGAAAGTAGTTCGAGGTAAGTACTCCGTGTTGGAACAAATCACAAATTTTAAGTAATTTGTATTTTTCCTAACAGTACTTACCTCGAACTACTTTCGGGTTATGGCCTGCCCATCCTTCCCCGAGTGTCTTAAGGGACTTTGATACCATTTCTATCATAAACATATCATAGACATGGCCACGCGCGCTCACTGACCTGGGTCGCCTCAAGGCGCGTATTCATCCGCTACAGAGGGACCCACTATAGAAAACGGAGACAGGGGAAACTACACAAAATTCTGGTCGGTTGGGAGGAGAATCCCAGATACTCCTAAGAAAGTAGTTCGAGGTGGTAAGTACTCCGTGTTGGAACAATTATAATTTCAGTTGGATTTGTGTTTGTATCTCCACATGTTTTAAAAGCTGAAATTGATTGATTGAATTGAAGTTCTCTGGCATCTTGACATCGAAGGTCATTGACGCCGATATCCTTTACTATAAATACAGATTAAAAGAATATTCAATTAAAACTGGAGAAGCAAATATGTAATAAAAGTTAAATAGCATTAAGTTGAGAAACATCTACATTATTTATACTTTCAATCAAGAATTAGAACATTACATCTTCAAGTTTCAAACGCAAGAAGCACTCACTGCCAGCTGCTTCCCGAGCATTCGCGTGTGCCGATTCAAACTGCGCATGTCCAGGTATTCCACCCGTGGGGTCGTCTACGACTATGTGCGGAGTGGGGACCATCACTATCCCCGTTGCTTTCGTGGCCTTCGGACTTTCAAACTCCCCGTCGAACATCGTCCTCGCCTGACGAGAATTTGATGTTTTAACTGTGATATCTGAAACAAGATAAAATCACAAACTGCTGGTAATAAAACCATCACTTATTTAATCATATAAATTGAAATTTAACTTACAGTGACATCTACAAATGATAAATAAAATTACTAACTGCTGGCAATAAAAACCATCATTTTTCTAATCATACGTATAAATTGAAGGTGTAAGTATCCAAAATCCAGGAATCAAATCATCCGTCAGATAATGTTTAATGACTGGTATCTATAAGAAAAGCTACACAGTAAATACATATGCAATATATGATAAATGTTAACCCTTTTACCACCAAAGGACGTACTGGTACGTTTCACAAAACTCATCCCTTTACCCCCATGGACGTACCGGTACGTCCTTGCAAAAAACTGCTATTTACATTTTTTTTTGCATAATTTTGATAGTATTTTGAGAAACTTCAGCCATTTTCCAAGAGAATGAGACCAACCTGACCTCTCTATGATGAAAATTAAGGCTGTTAGAGCAATTTAAAAGAAAATATACTGCACATTGTGCTTGAAAAAAATAAACCCCTGGGGGTTAAGGGTTGGAAAGTTCCAAATAGCCTGGGGGTAAAAGGGCTAAAGTACCGCTGCGTACTATTACTTCGATGTACTTTATCTAAAATGTCACAGATTCATCCTTGGGTCATCCCAAACATGACTACCAAATTTGGCCAAAATTGGTATGACAGTTTTTGTGTAAAGTTGCTTACATACAAACAAACAGACAGGAGTGACTGCATAACCTTCGCAAAATTTTGGTGAAGGCAATTCATCTGCAAGAAATTCTATTTACCAACATCTAAGTTACATCATTCAACCATAAGCATCGATAAAGCATTACTGTACTAATTCAATTAAAAGAAATTATATACATGTATAAAAATCGTCTTGGGTTAGAGTTCTCTTGCTTGGGGGTACACTCAAGCTCACTATTCTATCTTATTTCTCTTCGTCTTGTTTTCTTAAAGTTTCTAAAGGAAATATGACAAATTCGAAGATAATTTGTATTTTTCCTAACCATACAAACCTTAGCTATTTACAAAGGGTTTTACTTTTAGCGCAGCTGAAATGACGAGCCAATAGTTTTTAACGAGGGTTAATTACCCCCGCGGTAGTTAGCGGGGGGTGGGGAAGGGTAGCTTGCTACCCCTCCCCCCTCCACACACCGGTGACTTGCTTCACTTCACTTAGAGGTAGGACTTGACTTGGGGGTCAGGGATGGTGGGCACATATGTGTAAATAGCTAAGGTTTGTATGGTTAGGAAAAATACAAATTATCTTCGAATTTGTCATTTGTTCCGTAACCGAAATACAAACCACGCTATTTACAAAGGGTGACTTACCCCTTAGGAAGGGTGGAAAGTCCCCAACCTTACTGACTTCGGCTTGCCCGGGGGCTCGATCCCTTAGTGAGCAGCACTAGAGAGAGGGAGCCCCTGTACCTCACAGGTTCCTAGCATCGCTAGGAACGAGTGGCCTACATAAGTAGTGTGAGGAGGAGAGTGTGACTCGTCCTATGAAGTTGACCTTGAGACCTTCAGATAGGAATTCTAGGATAGGACGTTCCCCATACCACCTCGTCAGGGTATGGGAGACGCAACAGTATTAAGCTTAATACTAGGAGCACAAAGAAGCATGGGTTACCTGCAGAGGTCGAGGTCAGCTATGCGAGGACCAGGATGCTGCTTCCCCAAGAGAGGGGAGAATGAAGAAAGATGTAAGGGTCAGACATACTCTTTCATTCACACAGACTAAGACCGGGTATCAACGCCCTCAACCTACTGCTACTTGTCCAAAAAGGAGCCTGAGGTTAGACTAGCTGTTGTGCAGCCACCACAGGGCCGATAGAGAACGTATCGAGGCTCCTGTGGGTCACGTCTTGCAGGTAGTGGGCTGTGAAGGTCGTTTGACGCTTCCAGACCCCAGCTTGAAGTACCTGCGTCACAGAGAAGTTTCTCTTGAAGGCCAGGGATGTAGCAATACCCCTGACATCGTGGGCCCGAGGGCGACGTGACGGAGGAGGGTCAGGATTCAGGGCATGGTGGATAACCCTTCAAATCCAAGCAGAGATGGTGTTCCTGGTGACCCTCCTCTTTGTCCTGCCTGTGCTCACAAACAAAGCTCGCACATGAGGACGGACTGCAGCCGTTCTCTTCAAGTAGTACCTCAGACACCTCACTGGGCATAGTAGCAGCTGGTCTGGGTCGTTTGTTACAGAACGGAGACTCGCGATCCTGAAAGAGTCGAACCGAGGATCCGGCACTCCAGGATTCTGAGTCTTGGCCACAAACTCAGGGACGAACCTGAACGTTACCTCCCCCCATCCCCTTGAATGGGCGATGTCGTACGAGAGACCATGAAGTTCACTAACTCGCTTGGCCGAGGACAAGGCGAGTAGGAAAGACGTCTTCCAAGACAGGTGGCGATCGGAGGCCTGGCGTAATGGCTCGAAGGGAGGTCTCTTGAGAGACCTGAGGACTCGAACCACGTTCCAAGGAGGGGGTCTCACTTCCGACTGGGGGCAGGTAAGCTCATAGCTACGTATGAGTAAAGAGAGTTCTAGCGATGAAGAAATATCCACGCCCTTCAATCTGAAGGCGAAGCTTAAGGCTGAGCGATAGCCTTTCACTGCCGAGACAGAAAGGCGCATTTCTTCTCGCAGATACACAAGGAAGTCCGCTATTGCTGGAATAGTGGCATCGAGTGGAGAGATACCCCTTCCACGACACCAACCAAAAAAGACTCTCCACTTCGCTTGGTAGACTCCCTCAGAGGACCTACGCAGGTGCCGAGACATTCTCTCCGCAACCTGTTGCGAAAAGCCTCTCTCCGCGAGGAGACGCTGGATAGTCTCCAGGCGTGAAGCCGAAGCGAGGCTACGGCCCTGTGAGGGACACCGGAGTGGGTTGTCTGAGAAGCTCGTGTCGTGGAGGAAGCTCCCTTGGGAGTTCCGTCAGGAGTTGCAGAAGGTCCGGAAACCATTCCGCGTGATGCCATAGCGGAGCTAATAGAGTCATGGAACAGTTGACCGATAGTCTGGTCCTGTTGAGCACCCTTCTCATCAGACAGAATGGTGGGAAGGCGTACACGTCGATGTTGTCCCACCGTTGCTGCAAAGCATCTTGCCAGAATGCCTTGGGGTCCGGGACTGGTGAGCAGTACAGGGGCAGCTTGAAGTTCAAGGCTGTCGCGAACAAGTCCACCGTCGGGGAACCCCAGAAAGTCAGGACTTTGTTGGCTATCTGAGGATCCAAAGACCACTCGGTACTCACTATCTGCGAAGCCCTGCTCAGACTGTCGGCGAGCACATTCCTCTTGCCAGGAATGAAGCGAGCTGATAGTGTTATCGAGTGGGTTTCGGTCCACCTCAGAGTCTCTACTGCAAGATGGGATAGCTGTTGCGAAAAAGTGCCTCCCTGCTTGTTGATATAAGCCACTACCGTGGTGTTGTCGCTCATCACCACCACGGAGTGACCCGCCAGGAACCGTTGGAACTGTTGAAGGGCCAGAAAGACGGCCTTCAATTCTAGCAGGTTGATGTGTAGGCACTTTTCTGATTCTGACCAAAGGCCTGAGGCCCTCTGGTTCAGAACGTGCGCCCCCCACCCTTCTTTTGACGCGTCCGAAAACAGAGTCAATTCCGGGGGGAGGACGAGAAGACTCACTCCCTTTCGCAGGTTCTCGTCGGCCAGCCACCACCGCAAGTCCGTCTGTTCCAGAGACCCCATTGGGATCAGAGTGTCCGGAGAATCGGATCCTTGATTCCACCGGAACTTGAGCCGCCATTGAAGGGATCTCATCCTGAGGCGGCTGTTTGGAACCAGACGGGCCAGGGAGGATAGGTGGCCCAAGAGACGCAACCACGATTGGGCAGGGAGTTCTTTTCGCCTGAGGAAAGGTTCCGCCACCCTTCTCAGCCTTGCTATCCGGTCGTCTGATGGAAAGGCTTTGTGGAGATTGGTGTCTATTAGCATGCCTAGATAAACCAGTCGTTGGGACGGCTGCAGAGAGGACTTCTCGAGGTTTACCACGATCCCCAGATCCTGGCAAAGATCTAGAAGCCTGTCTCGGTGTCGAAGAAGGGTCGACTCCGAGTCTGCTAGGATCAGCCAATCGTCTAGGTAACGAAGGAGACGAATGCCGTTCCTGTGCGCCCAAGTCGAAATCAGGGTGAACACTCTGGTGAACACCTGAGGAGCTGTGGAGAGACCGAAACACAGCACCTTGAACTGGTAGATCTTGTTGTCTAGGCAGAATCTCAGGTACTTCCTGGAAGACGGATGGATTGGGATCTGGAAGTACGCATCCTTTAGATCCAGTGTACACATGAAGTCTTGTGGTCTCACCGCAAGTCTGACCGTGTCTGCTGTCTCCATGCTGAACCGGGTTTGTTTGACAAACCTGTTCAGAGCCGAGAGATCTATGACGGGTCTCCAGCCTCCAGTAGCCTTCTTTACAAGAAAGAGTCGACTGAAGAACCCTGGAGAGCCGTCCACGACCTCCTGGAGAGCACCCTTCTCGAACATGGTCTCGACTTCGGCCTGAAGGGCCAGCCCCTTTGCCGATCCCATGGCATAGGAGCTCAACGACACTGGATTCGCTGTCAGGGGAGGTTGAGATGACGTGAACGGGACGCGATCAACTTGGCCGATCACTGAGACCGTCCAAGCATCGGCCCCGAGATGTTGCCACCTGCGGACGCAACGCTGAAGGCATCCCCCCACAGGTGGACACGCAGGGGGACTGCCACCCCTAGGGCTTGCGGCCGCCACCCCTAGAAGTCTTGCCTCCCCTGGAGGACTTACCACCCCTCTTGACCTTGGCTGGAAAGGGCTGGGGCTTAGACACCACTTTCTTAGCTGCCGGTGCCTGTTTGGGAGCCTTACGAGGCTGTTGCTGCTGTTGTGGCGGGGCTGGAGGCTTATAGGGCCGAGTTGTAAGGGCCCTGTGGAGGAGGGAGTCCGTGCTGGATTTCCTCCACCTCTCAGCCGTTCGCTCCAAGTCTTGAGGCTCAAACAGGCTCTCCCCCAGGAGGGAGGCATGTCGGAGCCTACACACATCTACGGCGGGGACCTTCGGATGGAATCTCTCGGACACAGCATCGCGACGCTTCAACACCGAGTTGGCCCACAGGGTGGTAACCTGGTGCGCCAAAAACTCGATGGAGCGGGTGCCCGAGAGCAAGAAGGTCTCTAGGGCCTTCCTATTGGTCTCCTTGGACAAGTCCTCCGATCGCAATAGGATGCCCAGAGATCCTAACCAGAAGTCCAGCCACGAAGTGGCCTACATGGCACACTTAGCGACCTTCTCGTGGTTAAGGATCTCTGCCGCCGAGAACGACACCTGCCGGGCAGAGTTTTTCTCCAAGGGAACTCCCTTCGCCAGCTCCTCCACAGTGATAGAGAGGAAGAGCGAGGTTGTGCTCACCCAGGATCTCGAAATACCTCCTCTGCTGAAGGCGAGGAGGAGGGATGAGTTTGTTCCCGGCAGTGGAACGACTGGAGGAGGCAAGAAGTGCGAGCTGAGCATTGGCCCTAGCTCTGGCACTCTTCAGCCCCCGAGACCAGGGCAGAGCTGCACTGGTCTTAGGGGCCTTCCGAACGTCAAACACTTCATCCAGAATCGTGTCTTTGCCTTCACGGGGGGGGGATGACTGGATCCGTAAGACTGTTAAGTTGCCTTATCAGGCTTAGGACCTACCAGAAGGCATGTTCGGACTCTTGCTGTTCTCCTCCCTGCGGGCTGGCAGCCAAGTCTCCTGCCCCAGGAATCTCTTCCTGGGGTGATACGTGGACATTCCCCTGGGTAGTCGTGGGTTCCTGTCGAATCCTTGCAGAGGATTTAGGGATGGTCTTGGAATCCTTGGGTTCCCTCCTAGGAGGGATACAGGATCCCAACAACGAGGTTCGAGGGGCCCCTTCCTCACGAGACGATTCTCCTGCCTGAAGCGAAGTCTCCCCCCCTGGTGCCGAGGGGAAGACTACCGCCCCACTGGACTCACCTGAGGACGGAAAGGCCTCGTCCACGGGAGAAGGAGAGAGTACTCGTGCAGGAGAGGGGACCCTCGAAACCGACCTCTTGGGAACCAACTTCGCCCTGGGGGAAGTCACCACGAAGTCCACTCCTCTCTTTCTCTTCAGCGTAGGAGAGACAGCCGCTGGTTTGTTACCCTGGCCGGCGAGTGCTGGTTTCATAACCCTCACTAACGCCCGTGCCAGCGGACCAAACCAAGTCTGCTGCTCAAAGGACACAGAGTCCGAAATCCTCGCTAAGGGGAAAGGGATCGGGCGATCCTTTGGAGTGGACACGACGATACCTGCCTGAAAAGAAGGTGGGGAAGAATGCTGTACTGACCTGTCTTCGTCCTGCAATACCAACCTGTGCTTGGATGGAGGTGATCCCGAGTGCCGTCTAGGAGCACGCGTCCCTGCTGCTACCACCGGCTGTGGAATTCGCCGCGAACTATGGTCGCGCGAGGGTGAACGGTCGCGCAAAGGCGGATGGTTGCGCGGTCGCGCGGGCGAGCGGTCGCGCAGGCGAGTGGGCGTGAGGGTGGGCAGGTAAATGAACACGTGTCCGAGGCGACGAACGCAAGCGATGGCGCGACGGCGAGGGATCGTGCTGCCGCGTAGGTGAAGAAGATCTCTGGCGATAATGACCACGTGATGGTAAGCGATGGTGAGCAGCATGTGTAGGTGAATGATCGCGTGATAGGGTGCGATGGTGATCAGCATCCGCAAGAGGGCGGTCGTTCAGGGTTGTGCGATGAGGAACAGCATGCGTAAGCGGGCGATCGTGCAGGGTTGTGCGATGAGGAGCAGCATGCGTAAGCGGGCGATCGTGCAGGGTTGTGCGATGGCGAGCAGCATGCGCAGGTGAATGATCGCGTGAAAGGGTGCGATGGTGATTAGCATCCGCAGGAGGGCGATCGTTCAGGGTTGTGCGATGAGGAGCAGCATGCGTAAGCGGGCGATCGTGCAGGGTTGTGCGATGGCGAGCAGCATGCGCAGGTGAATGATCGCGTGAAAGGGTGCGATGGTGATCAGCACCCGCAGGAGGGCGATCGTTCAGGGTAGTGCGATGAGGAGCAGCATGCGTAAGCGGGCGATCATGCAGGGTCGTGCGATGGCGGGCAGCATGTGTAGGTGATCGCTGGCGAACTGGTGATCGCTGGCGAGCAGAAGGTCGACGCGTGTCCTGTGATAGGACAGGTGGAGCGGCGCGTTCACGAGCAGGAACGGGAAGATCGCTGGCGCGTTGGCGAACATGTGTTTCTGACACACGCGCAGCACGATGTTGCGTAGCCACAGGACCAGGTGGATGGTGAGCAGGGAGTTCAGCAGGAACTATAGGGTGGTCAGAGACCGCAGGGCGATGGTCCTCAAATGAGCGCTGACGCTCGGAAGAGAGCTGACGAGCAGGAGAGCGCTGGCGAGGGGGGCGAACATCAGGAGAGAGCCGACGAGCAAGTGAGCGTCGGCGTGCAGGAGAGTCTTGGCGAGCAGGAGATCGCTGGCGAGCAGGAGAGCGCTTGTGCGCTGGCCCTGCTCGCGTAAGGGAAGAATCCCTTAGCCCCAAAGGGACCGTTGCCCGTCGGGTGACGAGTTCTCCAGTAGGCGAAGATCCGGCAGGAGATGGTGAGCGGTCTGCAGAGAGGTTCAAGGAGGGCGGAGCAGTCGGTTGCGGCAGACGAGGAGAGTCCCCCCCGGAGGACGAAGACCCAAAAAGGCGCCTCTTAGTCCCCCTGTAAGGGGAAGGGAGGCCCTTGTGGCGTAGAGGCCGGAGAGCCTTACGGCGGAGGCGGCCTCGGGAGAGATCGTCGGGACCATCGGTCCTCCGAAGGGGAGTCTCCGTCAAAACACTTCCCTCAGAAGGAAGCTGGGCAGCAGTCGAGACCGAAGGACTCACTTCCCCCTTCGAAGGATGCACGGAAGGAGGAGGAGAGCCTAGAGCACCATCACCAGCAACAGCACCTGCGTCGGAAGGCCCAGCCACGTCGGAGGCCTCTGTCACCACGACGTCGACAATAGACAGAGGGTCTACCTCCGCTACCACCGGCGACTGTTTAACAGCGGCCCCCAACGAGACAAGGTCAATAAGAGCGACCCTGGAGGGCAAGCCCTTAAGCCCCAGGGACGACCAAATCTGTAAAAGATCATCACTGGATAAGGCATTACTATCAATAACCTCCCCCGGAGGAGGAGGGGGAATCGCCTCGCTATGGGAGGCGATGCCCTCTCCCCCACCGAAGGTAGGGAAACAGAACAAGGGCCTGCGCTCCCACTCGGACGACTCTCCTTAGGAGGCGGACGAGGGGGAGCTTCGGAGGAGGTTTGGGCGGCGGAAGAAGAGTCCCGAGAACCTTCCTCCTTCAAGGCTAACCCCGGAGGAGAACGGTCTCTCTTGGACTTCTTCTTACGCCGACGGCCAAACCTCTCCCACTGGGAGGCAGACCACTCCCTGCACTCACGGCACATGTTATCCTGGTCGCACCGTCGGCCCCAACATTGAGGGCAGAGGGTGTGAGGATCCGTAATCACGTCCGACATGAAAGTCCCACAAGGACGGCCGGCAACTCCAGGGCATGTCCGCATATTAAATAAAAGAAAATAACTGAAGGTCAACTTCCAACCAATCACACAAGCTGAAAAGAAAAAGAAGAAAATTAAAGGCTGTCACGAAGGCGATGAACAGACACGTCTGATCACCGCCGAGCCAAAAGTGAAGTGAAGCAAGTCACCGGTGTGTGGAGGGGGGAGGGGTAGCAAGCTACCCTTCCCCACCCCCCGCTAACTAGCGCGGGGGTAATTAACCCTCGTTAAAAACTATTGGCTTGTCATTTCAGCTGCACTAAAAGTAAAACCCTTTGTAAATAGCGTGGTTTGTATTTCGGTTACAGAACAAATTTATTTTAATGTTGTTACTCTTCTTCAAATATTTTATTTTCCTTTCCTCACTGGGTATTTCCCCTGTTGGAGCCCATGGGCTTGTAGCATCTTGCTCTTTCAACTAGGGTTGTAGCTTAGCAAGTAATAATAATAATAATAATAATAATTTCTTTTTGTCATCCGAGATTTACTAACTCACAGAAAAGGTTCCTATGGCATACAGTATTATTATTCAATGGCCGCCAATATACCCGTAAGGGAAGGCATCATGCAGAGCGGCCGAGACTAATAACAAACACAATTATAAAATTAACGTGTGTCGCTACCAAGAATTATGAAAAACAGACAATTATAATACTCAACTTGGGAGAAGGGATCTCCTAAACGACTGACATCTTCATAAACATCGAAACACAAAGCTACGTAAGCAACACGTCCGAATCTCACTGGCGCTAGAAAAGGAATGAGGGAAGTGGTAGTGGTAGTGGTAGGGGTGGGGTGGGGGGGAGAGGGTAGTCGTAGTAGAGGGCAGTGGTTGGATATAAAACGGCACCTCGTAGTATCGGGGGATATTGAGGAAGGAGAGGACTAATTGGTAAGGGACCTCTGGTAGTGGTTCTAACACGCCCCAGTTACTATACCGACACTATTAGAGTGAGCGAGCTGGGTTTATTCCTTGCATTTCATGCAACTTTTTCTCTGGTATATTTAGCAGTATTTATAACTTAGAAATGGTGCTATAAGGAGCATTTCCCGGAGCGACACAGGTCGAACCCAGAAAAACATTTGTTATTATCATTCCTTTTCTGTACTGCATTCTACTTTTTATTATTCATTTAACTATAAATTTCTTATCACATCAATCAAAACCATAAACCCCATGCATTTCAAGTAACCCCTTTCTTTTTCAATGAGATTTTTTCACCTTTCTATAGATGTCTCTTTCCAGCTATTCTCTCAAGGGGTCAACTACTGCACTGCAATCGTTCAGTGGCTACTTTCCTATTGGTAAGGGTAGAAGAGACTCTCTAGCTATGGTAAGTAGCTCTTCTAGAAGGACACTCCAAAATCAAACCATTGCTCTCCAGTCTTGGATAGTGCCATAGCCTGTGTGCCATGGTCTTCCACTGTCCTGGGGTAGAGTTCTCTTGCTTGAGAGTGCACCCATAAACACTATTCTATTTGTTTCCTGACTGAGCTATTCTTCCCTAATGGAGTCCTTGGCTTACAGCATCCTGCTTTCCCAACTAGGGTTGTGACTTAGCTGGTGGTAATACTACGGCTATTCAGATAAACTAGTCTTCCTCCTTTGCCCAATATTCTTGAACATTAAAAACCGGAGGAATTACAGATGAGGGAGAAATTATATATAAAACGAGCCTCTTCGGTCCTTTCTAAGCTATAAAAATAGCACTACCAAGGAACATGTTTAAAACATGTTAAGAACTTCCTCAACAATAGCCCTACTGTCATCACTAACCTGATCTTAAACGAACTGCTCGTAAGTTTCGTAACTGTTGCTTTCCCATCAACCCATGCCGACTGACTTCAGGGCCCTGACCTTATCTGCTGCCCATCAAAAGTTTCACTTGAAAATGGGGAACTAAACTATATAATCTTCGTACTGACAAATAGATTCAAGTCCGGGATGACTTAAAGGGAGATATTTCTTCATCACACTGTTAAAAAGAAAGAAAAATGATATTTTAATTATAAGATAAATTTTTGAATATATAATAGCTGCTGCTCAGCGGCTCGACAGAAAACACACTCAAAAACTCGCGAGCGATCGCTATGAAGGTTGCGGGTGTGCCCACCAGCGCCAACTATCGGCCAGATACCACTCTTGCATGTAAACAAACCCTTCAATTCTTCTCATCCCGCTGCGTCTCTATTGGGGAGGAAGGGAGGGCCTTTAATTTATATATTCACCGGGTAAGTATATTCAAAAATTTATTTTATAATTAAAATATCATTTTTAAATATTTAACTTAGCCGGTGAATATATAATAGCTGATTCACACCCAAGGCGGTGGGTAGAGACCAGAGTTAATTAAGTTTACAGCATATATGCTAAGAGTTTTTGACAGTTATCAATATAACAAAACCAAAATATATAGGTACCTGGTAAGGAAGTTGACTTGGACGATTACTCTGCCTTGTAAGTCTGTCTTCCTCACGAAGCCCAGCGATCCTCTTAGGATGCTGAAGGACTCCCAAGAGCTGAAGTATGAAGGGTTGCAACCCATACTAACAGGACCTCATCAAACCCCTAATCTGGGCGCTCTCAAGAAATGACTTTGACCACCCGCCAAATCAACCAGGATGCGAAAGGCTTCTTAGCCTTCCGTACAACCCATAAAAAACCATATTAAAAACATTTCAAGAGACAGATTAAAAAGGATATTGGAATTAGGGAAGTGTAGTGGTAGAACCCTCACCCACTACTGCACTCGCTGCAACGAATGGACCCAGTGTGTAGCAGTCCTCGTAAAGAGTCTGGACATCTTTCAAGTAAAATGACGCAAACACTGACTTGCTTCTCCAAAAAGTCGCGTCCATGATACTTTGCAGAGATCTATTTTGCTTGAAGGCCACGGAGGTTGCTATAGCTCTAATTTCGTGCGTCTTAACCTTAAGCAAAGATCGGTCTTCCTCATTCAAGTGGGAATGAGCTTCTCGTATTAAAAATCTGATAAAATATGACAAAGCATTCTTTGACATAGGCAATGACGGTTTCTTGACTGAGCACCATAATGCCTCATATTTACCTCGTAATGACTTAGTACGAGCTAAATAGAACTTAAGAGCTCTAACAGGACATAACACTCTTTCCAGTTCGTTGCCTACGATCTCTGATAAACAAGGAATATCAAAAGATTTAGGCCAAGGATGAGAAAGCAGTTCATTTTTGGCCAGGAAACCAAGTTGAAGAGAACAAGTGGCTTTTTCTGTAGAAAAGCCGATGTTCTTACTGAAGGCATGCAGTTCACTGACTCTTTTAGCCGAGGCCAAGCACACTAGGAAAAGTGTCTTGAGAGTGAGATCCTTCAGGGAGGCTGAATGTAATGGCTCAAACCTGTCTGACATGAGGAACCTTAGGACAACGTCTAAGTTCCGTCCAGGAGTTGCCAAACGACGTTCCTTAGAGGTTTCAAAAGACTTATGGAGATCTCGTAGGTCTTTATTGTTGGAAAGATCTAAGCCTCTATGCCGAAAGACCGAAGCCAACATGCTCCTGTAGCCCTTGATTGTGGTAGCTGAAAGGGAGCGAACTTTTCTCAGGTGTAAGAGAAAATCAGCGATCTGGGCTACAGAGGTACTGGACGAGGATACAGATGCTGACTTGCACCAGTCTCGGAAGATTTCCCACTTCGACTGGTATACTCTAATGGTAGAAGCTCTCCTCGCTCTTGCAATCGCACTGGCTGCCTCCTTCGAAAAGCCTCGAGCTCTAGAGAGTCTTTCGATAGTCTGAAGGCAGTCAGACGAAGAGCGGGGAGGCTTTGGTGTACATTCTTTACGTGGGGCTGACGTAACAGATCTACTCTTAGAGGAAGACTCCTTGGAAAGTCTACCAGCCATCGAAGTACCTCGGTGAACCATTCTCTCGCGGGCCAGAGGGGAGCAACTAACGTCAACCTTGTACCTTCGTGAGAGGCGAACTTCTGCAGTACCTTGTTGACAATCTTGAATGGTGGGAATGCATATAGGTCCAGATGAGACAAATCTAGAAGAAATGCGTCTATGTGTATTGCTGCTGGGTCTGGGACTGGAGAGCAATAGATTGGAAGTCTCTTGGTCATCGAGGTTGCAAAGAGGTCTATGGTGGGTTGACCCCAAGTCGCCCAAAGACTCTTGCACACGTCCTTGTGGAGGGTCCATTCCGTAGGAATTACCTGACCCCTCCGACTGAGGCAGTCTGCTAAGACGTTCAAGTCGCCCTGGATAAACCTCGTTAACAGGGAGATGCCTCGATCTCTTGACCAAATGAGCAGGTCCCTTGCGATCTCGTACAGTGTCAGGGAGTGGGTGCCTCCTGGCTTGGAAATGTATGCCAAGGCTGTGGTATTGTCGGAGTTGATCTCTACCACTTTGTTTCGAAGGAGATTCTCGAAGTTCATCAAGGCCAGGTGGACTGCCAAAAGTTCCTTGCCGTTGATGTGCATGCTCCTCTGACTTGAGGTCCACAGACCTGAGCATTCCCGACCGTCCAGGGTCGCACCCCAACCCAAATCCGACGCGTCTGAGAATAGTACGTGGTTTGGGTTCTGAACTGCTAGGGAAAGTCCCTCTCTCAGACTGATATTGTCGTTCCACCAATTCAGGCATGCCTTTACTGGTTCGGAGATCGGGATTGAGACTGTCTCTAACGTCTTGTCCTTTTTCCAGTGAAAGGCTAGATGGAACTGGAGAGGTCGAAGGTGTAGCCTTCCTAGCGAGACAAACTGCTCCAGGGATGATAGAGTTCCTACTAGACTCATCCAATTCCTGACTGAGCATCGTTCTCTCTTCAACATCAGTTGGACTTTGAGCAGGGCTTGCTCTATTCGGGGGGGCAGACGGAAAAGCCCGAAAAACTGGACTGCAAATCTCCATCCCTAAATACAGTATAGTTTGGGATGGAATCAGCTGGGACTTTTCTAGGTTGACCAAAAGTCCCAATTCCTTGGTCAGATCCAATGTCCAATGAAGATCCTGCAGACAGCGATGACTGGACGAGGCTCTGAGAAGCCAGTCGTCCAAGTACAGGGAGGCTCGGATTCCCGATAAATGGAGGAATTTCGCTACATTCCTCATAAGCCTCGTAAACACGAGAGGAGCAGGACTTACGCCAAAGCACAGGGCCCGAAACTGGTATACCACATTGTTGAAAACAAACCTCAGAAACGGTTGGGAATCTGGGTGTATGGGGATGTGGAAGTATGCGTCTCTTAGGTCGAGAGAGACCATCCAGTCTCCCTTTCTGACCGCTGCTAAGACTGATTTCGTGGTCTCCATGGTGAACTTTGTCTTCGTAACAAAGACGTTGAGTGCACTGACGTCTAGCACCGGTCTCCAACCTCCTGTCTTCTTCGGTACTAGGAAGAGACGGTTGTAAAACCCCGGTGATTGAAGGTCCGAGACTTTCACCACCGCTCCCTTCTCTAGCAAAAGAGACACTTCTAGGTTCAGGGCTTGTCTCTTTGACTCCTCTCGGTACCTGGGAGAGAGGTCGATGGGGGAAGTCGCTAGAGGAGGTTTGCGTACAAATGGAATTTTGTACCCCTCTCTGAGCAACCTCACAGATTGTTGGTCTGCGCCCCTCTTCTCCCAGGCCTGCCAGAAGTTCTTCAGTCTGGCTCCTACTGCTGTCTGAGACTGCGGGCAGTCAGACTCTGCCACGAGAGGACTTGGCTCCTCTCTTCTTTCCTCTCTTTCCCTCGGCACGAGTACTTCCCCTGCTGGGAGCTCTGCCACGAAACGGCAGAATAAATCTGGACGCCGGAGTGTCTATCCTAGGTCTAGCAGAAAAGGATGTCGAAGGAGTCCCTTTGCGAGCAGAGGACGCCACCAAGTCATGGGTGTCCTTCTGCACGAGTGAAGAAGCTATGTCCTTAACCAATTGTTGCGGGAACAAAAACTTTGATAAGGGAGCAAAGAGCAGTTCAGATCTCTGACAGGGAGTAACTCCTGCCGACAGAAAAGAGCAAAGGGACTCTCGCTTCTTTAAGACTCCCGACGTAAAAGAGGAGGAGAGCTCATTGGAACCATCGCGGATGGCTTTATCCATATAGGACATAATCAGTAAGGAGACATCTCTATCAGCTGATGAGATTTTCCTACTTAAGGCTCCCAAACACCAGTCAAGGAAGTTGAAAACTTCAAAGGCTCTGTAAATGCCTTTCAGCAGATGGTCAAGGTCCGAGGAGGACCAACTAATCTTCGAGCGTCTCATGGCTAGGCGGCGGGGAGAGTCTACAAGGCTTGAGAAGTCACCCTGGGCAGAGGCAGGGACTCCCAAGCCGAAAACTTCTCCCGTGGCATACCAGACGCTCGATCTAGACGAGAGTTTAGACGGAGGGAAGGCAAAGGCCGTCTTCCCCAAACTCCTCTTGGTTTCCAACCAGTCGCCTAAAAGCCGTAAAGCTCTCTTGGAAGAGCGAGAGCGCACAAGTTTTGTAAAGGCTGGCATGTTAGCAGGTACGCCTAGAACAAACTCAGACGGCGGCGAACGAGGAGCAACAGCGACGAAGTGATCGGGAAACAACTCCTTAAAAATTAACATGACTTTCTTAAAGTCCATTGATGGAGGAACTGTTCTGGGTTCGTCTACATCCGAAGGATGATCATCATGCTGAGGGTCAGCAACGTCCTCATCTGAAGGATCCTCATCTGACAACTGCTGAGAAACAAGCAAAGGGGTTGGCAATGCTTGACACGCAGCGTCCACACGCACTGGTGCATTAGTAGCGGACCAGGACGCAACGTCATGTAACTACTTAACAGTCTGTGAACTGTCAACAACAACAGGTGTGGGAGGACGCTCGGCGTCCACTCGAGACTGTTTTGACTGCCTAGTCTGAGCAGTCAAAACAACTCTAGACTGCGGTGGTTGACGCTCAGCGTCAAAACAAGTCAACTCCGCTGGTTGGCGAACGTCCTGAACGTCAACAGGAGCATTAGGAAGTGGCCTAACGTCCAAATGCGGCTGAAAATCAACACGTGACCGCATCGAGTGAGGCTCTACATATCGTGACTGACGTGACTTAGCTACGCCAACGTCAACAGGACGCACAAAGGTTCGTTTGGGCGGCTGAAGGCCAGGATCTCGATGAGATAAACGGCTAGGCTCAACGTGAACCTTATCGGCAGAAAAGTCTTCCATAAGGGAGGCGAGCTTAGTCTGCATGTCCTGCAGTATAACCCATTTAGGGTCCACGGGAATGGGTGCGGTAAATGACGGGGTTAACGTCTGAGACGGCACAACCTTGCCTACACCAAGACTCTCTGAGCCTGTGTAACGTTGCTGCTTAGGTGGCGAGCAGTCATCCGTTGACTGCAACGGGTCAGAACTGTCCCAATGACTACATCCAGGACGCTGGACCTGTCCTGAAGGGACCGACTTTCGCTTAAGGGGCCTAGAAACCTTGCTCCACGGTTTCTTATGCGAAAAGCCTTCGGATGACGAGGAGAAAATGGGCTCTCTCTCGTCTTATGGTAGGGGCGATCTTGGTGAGATACGCCTGATACCATAGACTCAGAGGGAACGTCTGTTCGCTGATCAAGGCCTCTCGAACCCATAAGTCGTACGACATTACTTCTCCCCTGGGCTTGGGAGCTTGCAAGAGGTCTCGGACTAGGTGAACGACAGGCACGAACAGACGAACCCTCGGTCGCAACACTGTTCACAACACTTTGCGCACTAATCACTTTCCCACTATTTTCCGCTGTGGCACTCTGACACTTGAGCTCTTTAACGTCAGCCATGAGTTGATTACGATCAGTTGCTAACGCTTCAACTCTTTCACCCAAGGCATGAATAGCACGTAACATGTCTTGCATAGATGGTTCCTGAGTTCCAGAAGGGGGGTTAGGTACAACCACTACAGGGGAAGGATTAGGGTCAGGGGCATGTGAAGAGGAAAAATCTACTGACCTAGAGGAACTCCTCCTTACCCTATCTCTCTCTAGCCTACGTGCATACTTATCGTATTCGAGCCAATCGAATTCCGAAAGGCCCACGCATTCCTCACACCGATCTCCCAATTGACAGGTTTTACCCCGACAATTGGAACACACAGTATGTGGATCGAGAGAGGCCTTTGGAAGACGCCTATTAGAGTCCCTAGCATTACACTTACGAAATCTAGGGGCTTGTGAAGCGTCAGCCATTTTGAATTAGTCAAAGAAAGTCCAAAAAACAATCCAAGTCATCAACAATTAAATCTGTCCAATAAAGAGTTCAAGAGTTTAAGTTGAGGAAAAACACCTGCACTGCAAAAGCTCAAACCAAAATGAAGTACTTCACTAAATATGTTGAGTAAACTCCAGGTTATACAGCGAGTATTGATACGTCTTTTCGTCAAGGTCGACAGAGAAGAATTGAAGGGTTTGTTTACATGCAAGAGTGGTATCTGGCCGATAGTTGGCGCTGGTGGGCACACCCGCAACCTTCATAGCGATCGCTCGCGAGTTTTTGAGTGTGTTTTCTGTCGAGCCGCTGAGCAGCAGCTATTATATATTCACTGGCTAAGTTAATATTTAAAAAAATATATTTGTAAAGGTATGATGGTATGAAAACTGTATATACGCAGCAAACACAATTTGACCTACATCTATAGTGTACTTTTCTGTACTACACCATTAAGTAGTAACCTCTACGTGGAGTCAGACATACAGATTTTTTTCACAGCTCACTTGAATTCTAGGCAATTTCAGCTTAGGTCTTCATTTCAACATGAAGTGATGAGTCTGTCCGTTGTTTGCCCCCTCAACGCTTTCCAGTCTAATTCTTCTTTCCTTCTTTTGTCATATGTCTGATTCAAGCTCTTGACTTATAACAAATCAAAAGATAATGGTCATGTGTGTGTGTGTGGGGGGGGGGGGAAGTGCAGACAAGGGGAAGTGTGGTGAAGCACAACTGAAAATAATATGGACGACATATATATTCCAAAAATTGAGGTGATTAGGAAATTGGATAAGTCAATGAAGTGGTTCAAATGGAATTAAGCGGTGAATAACTCATATAATGGCTCAGAAAGCAAGGTAGAGAAGGGACATGTTATTGAAGAGAACTGTAACATAACTCGTTCATTTGAATCACATATAATTTATCAAAATACCGTTTGAAAAGACATAAGGATGAAATACCTTTTCCACGTACAGTACTAGAAGATTTTATATGAAGGAGTTAACGTACTTCAAATGCTGTACCTTTTCCTTGGAGCTTCTCTTCAGATAAACCTTTCTGTGATCCGCCTTATACACTTCCCCCTTGTTGATGCACCCGCCTCCAGTCTGACCAGTGGCGACGAAGCGCGACGTCCCCAGAGCCTGGCGTATGGCGTCGTACATTTTCGATGCCATGGCAAAAGCTCCTGAAATTATCATGGAGAATATCAGCACATAATACAGTACAGTAATCAATAAAATCTAATGTATTAAATACAGTAATATATCTAAACATGTACTAGAGCAATGTATAAGCATAATGAATATCAACATCTTCAAGGTTTTAAATGAATTTGTCTAACCCAGATTGAAAATGAAAAATTTAAAAATTTGTATTTTCCTAATTATACAAACCTGAGTTCTTTACTCACTGGAGAAGGATAACATCAAAGCTGGGATACGGCAGTTAAAACTTTTAACCCTTTTATCCCCAAAGGACGCACTGGTACGTTTCAATTAACTCATCCCTTTACCCCCATGGACGTACCGGTACGCTCTTGCAAAAAACTGCTATAATCTTTTTTTTTTGCATATTTTTGATAATTTTTCGAGAAACTTCAGGCATTTTCCAAGAGAATGAGACCAACGTGACCTCTCTATGATGAAAATTAAGGCTGTTAGAGCAATTTATAAAAAATATACTGCAAAATGTGCTTGAAAAAAAAAATAACCCCTGGGGTTAAGGGTTAGAAAGTTCCACATAGCCTGGGGGGTAAAAGGGTTAACGAGGTATAAACACCCGGAAGGTAGTTACCCTGAAAGGTTGTCTCCCCTTTAGCAAACTGTGACCTCAAGTAGCTGCGGAAGGTAGTTACCCTGAAAGGTTGTCTCCCCTTTAGCAAACTGTGACCTCAAGTAGCTGCGGAAGGTAGTTACCCTGAAAGGTTGTCTCCCCTTTAGCAAACTGTGACCTCAAGTAGCTGCGGAAGGTAGTTACCCTGAAAGGTTGTCTCCCCTTTAGCAAACTGTAACCTCAATTAGATTGCAGCCGGCAGAAGAGGCGGGGGCTTTCCCACCACTACCCAGTATCGACCGCCTACTGCTAACATCTATTTGTACGTTTTTAACTCCCAAGTTCATTATTAAAAAACGAAGGTTAGTGATTGCCTTGGAAAAACTACAGGTTTCCACCAGTCCTCTTTATCAAAATCATTCAAATCTCCTTAAAATACATCATTTAATAGTCTCTTGTTTTCTCCATGTCATTGTACTATTGTATAGTTTTACCATAAATTGTCATCGACGCAGAGGCACATGTATATAGAAGGTCCAAACTTACAAATATTTGGTGAAACAAACAAACACAAATCTAACTGAAAATAAGAAAGATAAGATAGAGAAATACCGTAATAAAAAATATTATATCCTTTAATAGGATAAAAAAGAAAAAACATTTATAATAACCTGATATCTATTTCATATGAAACCTACTTACACTGCCGTATTCTAAGTTAGACATAATACATACAGGTGGCCGCTATCGTACATACACCCCAGGCCAAAATGTAATGAAAATAGACTCAATAACAGCTTCTTGGTACCAATTAAGCTCAAGGGGTGTATGTACAATAGCAGCCTCCTGTATTATTATGCCTTAGTTGGAATACGGCAGTGTAGGTAGTAGGTTGGTCTGGGCACCAGCCGCCCGTTGAGATACTACCGCCAGAGAGTTATGGGGTCCTTTGACTGGCCAGACAGTACTACATAGGACCCTTCTCTCTGGTTACGGTTCTTTTCCTTTGCCTACACAGACACCGAATAGTCTGGCCTATACTTTACAGATTCTCCTCTGTCCTCATACACCTGACAACACTGTGATTACTAGACAATTCTTCTTCAACCAAGGGGTTAACTACTGCACTGTAATTGTTCAGTGGCTACTTTCCTCTTGGTAAGGGTAGAAGAGACTCTTTAGCTATGGTAAGCAGCTCTTCTAGGAGAAGGACACTCCAAAATCAAACCATTGTTCTCTATTCTTGGGTAGTGCCATAGCCTCTGTACCATGGTCTTACACTGCCTTGGGTTAGAGTTCTCTTGCTTGAGGGTACACTTGGGCACACTTTTCTGTCTAGTTTCTCTTCCTCTTGTTCTGTTAAAGTTTTTATAGTTTAAATATGAAATATTTATTTTAATTTTGTTACTATTCCTAAAATATTCTATTTTTCCTTATTTCCTTTCCTCACTGGGCTATTTTCCCTGTTGGGGCCTCTAAGCCTATAGAATCCTGCTTTTCCAACTAGGGTTGTAGCTTAGCATTTAATAATAATAATAATAATAAAGGGGGTGGCATGGGACGTTAACTCCCCCCGCCACCACCCAGTTAGCTAAGTAGGTAAGGACACGGCTTGTAGGTTAGATTAGGGGGGAAAGTTTAAGTACGTTGATGTCCAATTTTAACGAACGCGTGAGGAACTGGCCACTGATGTACAAAGGCTCCAAGTTCAAGTTTAGGACCTTCTGTATGTTGCAATCTCGCTTTCTAACCCAGTCTAATCCACAATATCTTTGCCTGTTTAGGTATTGCGCTTCTGTATCCCACTTACCTAACCTAATCTAGGACGGACGTACTTTCTGAAAGTGATTCGCGGAATCTACGCAACGCGTAAAAAGTATCATCACAAATGAAAAACTTACAGGACCAGAAGTTCATGTTACTTCCAATAAGAGCTAGTTATAAATACTAAGGTACAGCTTAATTCCTAGGTCCTAGTTAATATCAATTTTCAATAGCAAATATCTAAATTCCGAAATAGCTTAGGCTAGCCTACGCTAGTCTCGGCCTTCACCTAATTATAGCTATTAAATAAAATTATACTGTATATCTACAGGTATTTGCTTCGTAAAACATGTATAATATATATTAATTTCTTATAAATATCTATATTTAATTTAAAAGTCTCAGTTCAATTTAAAAACACGTTATGTATGTAGGAAGCGCCTCCAATAACATGCGAGAAATCGTGTTTCAATATCGGTTAATATCTCAATATATAATTAAGCTTTCATGCTTTTAATTAATATAATGACACCTATAACAGTGAATAAAGCTTTAGCTTCATTTATTTTAATTTGACATACTTACAGAACGAAGTTAAATGAAGATAAACATGATAGAGTTCCTAAACAGACAGACATGGCTGCCACTGTGTATTACCACTGGATTATCGTACATGAACATTATAATTGTCGTTTTTTAACCAAATTCATCGTATACACTTTCAACATAATTATTAAGGAATTATATGATTGAATTATTCCAAAATATTTTAGTATAAATGTTTTATTGAACACATACGCACACATATGTATAAACCTAATGTATGTATCATAGATCAAACCGGACCTAAAAGAATCGCACATGTATGATAATTATCGTACAAATAACACCCCTGCGGTCTTGTTTACAAGACATCTTCTTCTACTTCTTGGGGCGAGAATTGAGAATCCGGGTCTATGGAATTTTCAAAATTATCCTCAATTTTACCTAAAAAAAAAAAAAGCAATAATCATACACAGTAACTCTGTGTGGAAACGTATTTAGCAAAGTTATAAGATTATCCATACCATTTTTTACGATTTGTGTGAAAATCTATCAGATTATTGTCTAAAATTGCTACTAATATTACGGTCCTTCAAGCATTTGACTATCTATAAGATTGTTTGATTGATAGAAAATGCTGTGTAAAAAGATTGGAAACTCTCATTCATTATATGAATAATTGAACAGAGGGGGTACCCCTGGGGAGTTTACTGGACCCAGTTTTATTGTGTATCTATGTTATTAGTCTATCAGAAGTACTACAGGAGCATGCAGTGAAGTTTAAACTATTTGCAGACCATATACAATTTTGATGAAAAGGTGGACAAGCTGATAAACATTATGGAATTAATTAAGTTAACATTTCAAACACTGATGGACCCAAACATGAGAAAATGACATTGGCTGACAAAGGAAAAAATCTACTGGTATTAAATTTGTAGATAATATACAATTTTACTGAAAAAGTGGACAAGCTGATAAAGATTATGGAATTGATTAAGTTAACACGTCAAACACTGATGGACCCAAAAGTATAGAAAATTATATATACTGATAAAGTCAAGGGAAAAAATCTACTTGTAATTAGATAAACTAGAATCACTAAAAGGGAATATGATGTTGAACATGCACTGAAGATTAAACCAGTTCTCAATACGAGGTCAACATCAAATGGAATTGCTGGTGAAAAGGTCAGCGAGGAAGAAGTAAAACAAGTTCAAACTATGGTGGCCAACACAGAGATGATAAAAATGGGAAAATGAAACCCTAAAATAATGATTATGCAATGTATACAATGATGAAGATGAAGTGGTAAATTCTTTTATTTTAAAGTGTTACCTGGGCCAGATTTTAATTATGGAAGAGAATATAAGTCTGGTATTCAAGAAAAGTGTTGCAGGTGCCACATAATCACCTATCCCTCACAAAGATAAGGACCTTTTAGAAAAAAAAAAGAGATTGCAAGTTCAAGACTAATGACAAATAGAATATATTAACAACACTAAGTTGAACAAACCTGATGATTATATATTGAATTTAAGAAATTGCAAAGCATATGATTTGGAATTGAAGAAATTGGTATAAAATACGGACCTTGGGACACTATGAAAATATTTAATCTGTTATAAAAACAATTCATATTGAATGATAAATGATAAATATCTCGTTCAAGAAGAAACTGGGGACTTTCTTGTTCTCTTAAGTGTTACAATAATGTGGATTCGACAATAAACGCCAGTTTTGTAGTGTGATATGCAAATTACCTAAGATTGTATACAATAAACTGATTTTATAGGACCTATAGAGAGTAGAGTTCCTCTATACGATGGGAACAGAAAATCAGTCAGAGTGAATTAAGTAAACTTTCTTATTACCAGGATTGACTACTGCAACTCCATTTACCACAAGCTGTACAAAGTGCAACTTGGGAAATCAAAAAACAATAAACAGAGGAGTATGACTGATAAAAGGTGTCCCACACCGAGAAGGATCACCCCTAGTGACCCCTATACTAATTGATTTTCACTGGCTGCCTATTAAAGCCAGAATAGAGTTTAAAATATGTACGATAACCCATCAAGTTATAAGAACCGGACGTCAAAAATATCTAAGAGAATTGGTACATATCGTAAAGCCAATAAGTCGAGAATAGTTACAGATGGTTTCAAATGATTAGAACTTAGATATATGTCTACTTTAGGCTCTAGATCCTTTTAAATATACGGCCACGAGATTATATAATAAGCTTCCACTAGACATTCGAAAGACGGAAGACATTAAGGCTTTCAAGAGGAAACTGAAGAAGTCTTTCTTGTTCTCGAAGTCTTTCGATAGTGTAAATTTGGCAATAAACGAGCTATGGGAGATGAAATACATACGATAAATGATACTGTGTTATCAATGTTGTTACAGTTATGTATCATTGTAATAATGTACTGTAATTTCAAGTGTTACATGTACTGCGCAACATTGCATCATATTGCATGAATAAAACGTTATGCTTTGTGTATAAGTGAAATGATTTATTTTGATATTAGGATTCAAGCATTTATTAGTTACCTCAAAGATAGGATGTAGTTCTTTATAGTTAGTGTACTGGAGTAGGATTTAAGTCATTTGAGAGCGATACTCTTTTGTTATTTAGCAATGTTTTGGTTTTGTCCGATTGTTTATAAGTTATAACGCTCCACAGTCCACACACACACTTGGGAGTTGCCTGTCGTAGAGCAATGTTGTCACAAGCTTTATTTAAGTTGTATTTTAAGAATACAACTTGGTCAAAAACTATTAAAACCTTCTAATTAACTGAACTGTCCCTGTTATAGACTTTAACTCTGATTTCTCTTTCTCTCTCTCTCTCTCTCTCTCTCTCTCTCTCTCTCTCTCTCTCTCTCTCTCTCTCATGTTGGAGCCCTTGCGGGGCTTATAGCATCCTGCTTTTTCAACTAGAATTGTTCCTTAGCTACTACTACTACTACTACTACTACTACTACTACTACTACTACTAATAATAATAATAATAATAATAATAATAATAATCATAATAGTAATAATAGACGTTGAGCCTAAATATCCTTGATCAAAAACTTACATTAAAACTGAAAAAGTAAAACGTAAAGCAAATTCAAAGATTGTTATAAAAACAAATTCAAAATACAGTATATACTCTTGAACATTATCTGTTTAATGGAATGAATTAGCTGGTGGTGTGTGGCATACAATTATGGGTAATGACTTGCCCATACCCATACGTTTGTGAGGAGGGTCGTGAAGACAGGACAAACAGATGAATAACCCCTTTTTTTAACACCGTGACCTTTGACCTCTCTTGATAGCACTATACTTTCAACTACTAAGTGAATTATAAAGCGTACAATGAGACTGAAAGAATAGAAGAAATGATTGAAGAGAAGAAGAAGACGATGAAAAGAACTGCATAGATAATGTTTGTGACTTATGCAAAGAAGGTAATAAGGAAGTTTTGCTTTCACGGAGTTAGGAAAGGTAAGAGAACGAGATGAAAGAGGGGGTGTGGTGTAAATTCCTAGCAGAGAGAGAGAGAGAGAGAGAGAGAGAGAGAGAGAGAGAGAGAGAGAGAGAGAGAGAGAGAGAGAGAGAGAGAGAGAGAGACCATTATACTCTCAATTACTACTAAGCCACACGTAATATAACGCATTCACTCATTCACAAAGAATTACTTTTATATATAAATGAAATTATTGCCTTTCTGTCTGTGAGCAACTTTACTCAAAAACTACTGTACCGATTTGGACCAAACTTGCTAGTCACGATTCACCCAAGGATGAACCTGTAACATTTGCAGATAAGGTACATCAAAGTACATATAAGAAGAAGTACTTTGAATGTTCGTATGTTAATCTTTTTTTTTTAACATTACGCAAAAACTAATGAACCAATTGCAACCAAATTTGGTGGACGTGTGGAGCATGAATAAAGGACAAATCAATTAAATTTAGAAGAAAATACACAGAAATACAATGACGTAGTGGATTTAAGATCAAAATAAAGACTGCTTGACGTGGAGAGGGTATGCTCTCTACTGAGTGGCCCCTCTAGTTATATTTGAAATGTCTACTGACGTAATCAGGCAGAAGAATATAAGAATATCTGTCTTGAATTATATGTGGGTCTCTAATTATCATCATCACACATTATTATCTTTATTATTTTTACTTGCTAGGCTACAACCCTAGATGGAAAAGCAGGATGCTATGAGCCCAAGGGCTCCAACAGGGAAAATAACCCAGTGAGGAAAGGAAACAAGGGAAAATAAGATATATTAAGAACAGTAACAACATTAAAATAAATATTTCCTATATAAACTATAGAAACTTTAACAAAACAAGAATCCCTTCTACCCTTACCCTTAAGAGGAAAGTAACCACTGAACAATTACAGAGCAGTAGTTAACCCTTTGGGTGAAGAAGAATTGTTTGGTAATCTAAGCCTTGTCAGGTGTATGAGGACAGAGGAGAATCTGTAGAGAATAGGCTAGACTATTCGGTGTATGCGTAGGCAAAGGGGAAAATGGGCCGTAGCCAGAGAGAGAGAGAGGGATCCAATGTAGTACTGTCTGGCCAGTCAAAGGACCCCATAACTCTCTAGCGGTAGTATCTCAAACGGGTGGTTGGTGCCCTGGCCAACCTACTACATATAAAGGACTGAAATATTTCTAAAAAATTCCTGCCTGATATTTCGCAATGACAGATCAATCAATTCTATAAGTCAGACAAGAAATAGATCTTTGGGATAGAAGAGAATGTACAAAAATATCATATCGAGTTGTGGTGAGATAAATATCTCAAATAAAACATGTTTTGAACGTGTTATCAGACAGCTTGAAGGTTTAAAGACCTCTCATGAATGACAGAGGCGAGGGATAGTGAGCGAGTGCCCTTAGATTGCAGGACAATACCCTAGAGACTGATCCTCTTACACTTTATTATTATTATTATTATTATTAATTGCTGAGCTACAACCCTGGTTGGAAAAGCAGAATGCTATAAGCCCAGGGACTCCAACAGGGAAAATAGCCCAGTGAGGAAAGGAAACAAGGAAAAGTAAAGTATTTTAAGAACAGTAACATTAAAATAAATATCTTTTATAAACTATAAAAATATAACAAAACAAGATGAAGAGAAATAAGATAGAATAGTGTGCTCGAGTGTACCCTTAAGCAAGAGAACTCTACTCCAAGATAGTGGAAGGCCATGGTACAGAGGCTATGGCACTACCCAAGACTAGAGATCAATGGTTTGATTTTGAAGTGTCCTTCTCCTAGAAGAGCTGCTTACCATAGCTAGAGAGTCTCTTCTACCCTTACCCTTAAGAGGAAAGTAACCACTGAACAATTGCAGTGCAGTAGTTAACCCTCTGGGCGAAGAAAATTGGTTTGGTAATCTCAGTGTTGTCAGGTGTGTGAGGACAGAGGAGAATCTGTAAAGAAAGACTATTCGGTGTATGTGTAGGGAAAGGGAAAATGAACCATAACCAGAGAAGGATGCAATGTAGTGCTGTCTGGCCAGTCAAAGGACCCCATAACTCTATAACTGTAGTATCTCAACGGGTGGCTGGTGCCAGGGCCAACATACTACCTACATATCTACTTGATAGATCGATTAGTAAAGTCAGCCCTGTAGGCATTGTTTCGGCTAAGAGGTATAGGTTCGAATCCTTGTCCAGCCCAAAAGCATTTATCATAAATGAATTTCCAGTGGATATATATTCCCAATAGTGGTTGATATTTACATGAATAGAGACATGGCTGAGGACTTTGTCCTGCAGTGTAGGAGTACCGGCTGCATTTGCTGTTGTTGTTATGTGTGTATATATACAGTATATATATATATATATATATATATATATATATATATATATATTTATGTATATATATAGATATTTATATATATATATATATATATATATATATATATATATATATATATATATATATATATATGTTTATGTATATATATATATACATAAATATATATATATATATATATATATATATATATATATATATATATATATATATATATATATATATATATATATGTATATGTATACACACACACACATATATATATATATATATATATATATATATATATATATATATATATATGCATCAACAAAAACAAATACAGCCATTTCTAATCCATTGCAGGACGAAGGCCTCAGACATGTTTTTATTCATATCTAGGGTTTGGACATCTTTCATCACCACGGTGGTCCCTGCAGACTGGTGATGGTGGGAAACCTCACTCTGATCCCTCACAGCAAACCAACCTAGTATGGTTGGCCCTAACTAGTACGACACCTTTCTTTTAAGCATATTATTGGTATTATTAGCATAAATGCCATTATTAGTAACATAACTAATACCAATATTATCATTAAAATTTATTGAAACAATTCATGACAGTTTCCCTAATCTCTTCTGCCATTAACAAACCTCAACATGAGAATTGATTGACAGGTGGCCTCCCTCCCCCCCCTCCCCCACCCCAAGACCGTGGGAAAAATCGAGCCCATATTCCCACGGTCAGAGCTCAGAGGCAAGATAGGGCTATGCCACGAATTGTGCAAAAAGGAAAAGATTGGGAATGAAGGAAAGGTGACAAGAATAATTGACAGAATAATTGATGGATGATGAATAAAGAGTGATAATACAATAGTTATGTTAGACAATTTGAATTTATATATATATATATATATATATATATATATATATATATATATATATATATATATATATATATATATATATACACTGTGTATATATATGTATAATACACTATATGCAGTATATAGGCCATATATATATATATATATATATATATATATATATATATATATATATATATATATATAAATATTTATTTATTTATTTATTTATTTATTTATTTATTTATTTATTTATTTATTTAGAGAGAGAGAGAGAGAGAGAGAGAGAGAGAGAGAGAGAGAGAGAGAGAGAGAGAGAGAGAGAGAGAGAAATGGTGAAGACTTTTAAAAGATTAATTATTATTATTATTATTATTATTATTATTATTATTATTATCATTATTATTATTGTTGTTGTTGTTGTTGTTGTTGTTGTTGTTGTTGTTATAAAGGAAAAAGAAATAAAGCAAATATGAAAATCGAAGAATTTTTTTACTCCAATTCTTGAAGTCTTCGCTGAAGACATTTGGAACTTCAAGAAGGAACATCTTGAAATTCTAAAATGTCTGCAGGAATTATTTTGACTACGATCTACTTCTTTATTGATTTTCTTCGTTTTTTTATTGATTAAATGATTTATATTAATAATTTATCTTTTAGTAAACCGTAATACATAATAATCATTAATTATATTTAGCCAAAGGTGTGATTAATATGACTATTTCTTATGTTAACGCCGTCTTCCGACTGGAGAGAAAGAATTTGTCCTGGAAATCGATCGATAGAGTCGGTGTCTCCAAAAAGTCTTCAGAAGACTTCTCTGCCGAAGACGAGATTTTTTTTTCTTCAAAATAATGCTGATATGGACCTTCTGATCTGCATCATTTTGATTATGAACAGAATCATGGCCGTAATCAAAGCTTTCAGAATGTTTGGAGGAAATATTCAGCGGAATGCAGAGTGTGGTGAACAAATCTCGAGGATTCAGGAACAACTTCAGAATCTGAAGGAATCGTTCGCCTTCCGATGGTTTTCGTGGGCCCTGCCGGAAGCACCGCGCTTTGAAGAGTGTGCCGTTGCCGCCCCGCCGGACTCCTTCCTCGGAAGGTGGATGAAAAGACTTCCTATAGTTGGGGGCTACTTGAAAGCCTCTGAAGAAGTACAACGGTGCGAACTTGCTTTGGGCCAGATGGAGAAAGCAGCTGAGACGTTCAACGATCAGTTGAAATCTAACTGGTTCCTTCGCAAGATTCTCCCGGAATTTAACCTTGGAACACAAGTGGACAATCAAGTCGTCTCTCAAGGAAATGGTAAGTTTGTTCTTATGGGAGCAGCGGCTTTTGTCGCCTTAGCTGGTGGAATCTATTGGGCTTTCGGTAGAAAGTCATCAAGTGACGAGGTAGGAACAGAGGACAACATCTCTTCAGAAGAAGATTGCATCGAAAACGAAGCTCTTCAGACCGAAGAGATAATTGATGGTGTTGGTTTCGAAGAAATAAATGACGAAAATTGCACAGATGAGGATAATCTCTCTAAAGAAGAGGAAAACATTGACGTCGAAGAAGATCTCCAGAGCAAAGAAATCATTGATGGTAAAAGTGAAGAAAAAGACAAATCTCAGCTAGAAATCCTAGTTAGTGAAAGTGTTCAAGAAATGGAGAATGAAAACGGCAGATCAGAAGAAGATGGAACTGATAAAGAGCTACAGAGCCAAGAAATCATTGATGGTAAAAGTGAAGAAAAAGACAAATCTCAGCTAGAAATCATAATTAGTGAGAGTGTTCAAGAAAAGGAGAATGAAAACGTCAGATCAGAAGAAGATGGAACTGATAAAGAGCTTCGGTGCGAAGAAACGCCTGAAGCCAGTTGTGTGGAAACAGCGGAAGAAGATCTTGCTGCAGAAAAACGTGTTGAAGAAAAGACTCTGGAGAGAGTAGGACCTAATCGGTATGAATTCAAAGTGTCAAAACTTGAATGGCAGATTCTAAACGGACGCCAAAGACGAGAAGAAGTTTCAGAATTTTGCCAATTCTACAACGTGAAACTCATTTTCCCTGATCAAGGAAAGAAAGGAGTTGGCTTGTTGGAAGGAGCTGCTAGTCGAGTCAAGAAGGCCTTGGATCACATGCAAGAAATTCTCAACGAAGACAAGATGGATTATACTAATGAAGAAGAGCAGGACTCAATCTTTCCTCAACTGGAATCAGAAGGAGAAGAAGGAGAGAATCCTGTGCAAGATGTTCAGGAAGAATTTGCAGCAGAAAATACAAGTTTTGCTGCGATGCTCAAAAAGAATCTGGATGAGGATCAGCCTGGACGAGTCTTCCACTTTGGGATAGTGAAAAGAACAGCTGTGGCAGAAACACAGCTACAGGGAGAAGAAGAAGAAGAGGAGATGATGCAGCGGCTGTGGGAGGAGAAAATGGAGCTGTGGGAAGAGGAGATGCTGAGGGGAGATTATGAGATGGATGATGTAAAAGTCGAATATGGCAGAAGGAACACGTCAAAGAAGATTGTCTTCTCTGGGGTCCAATTTGTAAGGGATCTTCAGGATAAGGACCATAAAGGAATGACTCTTTTGCCTCTCAAGGATGAAGAAAAGTTCTTCCTTCAAGAGGAGTAAGGAGTGAAAGTTCAGTGAAAAAAATAGAAAAAAAAATAAAAAAAGAAAAAAAAATAAAAAAAAAATAAAATAAAAAAAAACAAAAAAAAAAATTAAAAAAAAAAAATACAAAAAAAAAATAAAAAACAAAAAACCCAAAAAAAATGTATATGTATATATATTTTTCCACTTTTGATTTGAAAAGGATATTTTTTAAAAGGAACATAAGTTGTGTTAAGTTCAATTTCGGTTTATTTTGTGAGGAAAAAGAGACCCAGACAAGTTTTCCAAGACCAGAACTTCAAGGACGCTTGGATGGACCGCCCAGCTTGAGGAATGCAATGCCTAACTCTCCAGCTTGGACGATGCTTGGAATAATCTGGTGGACTGGTGCTGCTGATGGAAGAAATCTGGCTGATTTCAGAATGCTCTGTACCTTGATGGGGTGTACAGGACCTTTGTCAAGTGTACAAATGGTCGGATATCTAGATCTATTCTTTTGGATACCAACCTTCGGGTGGTTCTGGGGGAATAATCTGGAAGACCGGCTCTGCAGAAAGATGAAGCTGGGTTTCTTCTATTATGCAGTCTTGTCCTTATAGGTTGGCCCAGGATAGTTCCACTAGGGAAGGAAGCTGCGTCTCTGGTGAGGTGCTCATCCGATGGCTGCTGATGGAGGACTGGGAGCAGAGCAAGTTCTGGTTCTGAGGATGCTTGGCTTAATTGTCCGGTTTCATGTTTCTTTGATTAAAGGCTTGGCTTAATTGCCTGGTCTAATAAAGCTTGGCTTAAATGTCTTGCTTCATACTTTTTAAATTTAAGGCTTGGCTTCATTGCCTGGCCCGAAGAAGCTCGGCTTCATCGTCCGGCTTCCTGCTGCTTAGATTTTTTTTTCAAGGCTTGGCTTCATTGCCTGGCCCGAAGAAGCTCGGCTTCATCGTCCGGCTTCCTGCTGCTTAGATTTTTTTTTCAAGGCTTGGCTTCATTGCCTGGCCCCAAAGAAGCTCGGCTTCATCGCCCGGCTTCCTGCTGCTTGGATTTTTTTTCAAGCCTTGGCTTCATTGCCTGGCCGTAAAGAAGCTTGGCTTCATCGCCCGGCTTCCTGCTGCTTGGATTTTTTTTCAAGGCTTGGCTTCATTGCCTGGCCCCAAAGAAGCTCGGCTTCATCGCCCGGCTTCCTGCTGCTTGGACTATTTTTCAAGGCTTGGCTTCATTGCCTGGCCCCAAAGAAGCTCGGCTTCATCGCCCGGCTTCCTGCTGCTTGGATTTTATTGAAGGCTTGGCTTCATTGCCTGGCCCCAAAGAAGCTCGGCTTCATCGCCCGACTTCCTGCTGCTTGGACTATTTTTCAAGGCTTGGCTTCATTGCCTGGCCCCAAAGAAGCTCGGCTTCATCGCCCGGCTTCCTGCTGCTTGGATTTTTTTTCAAGGCTTGGCTTCATTGCCTGGCCCCAAAGAAGCTCGGCTTCATCGCCCGGCTTCCTGCTGCTTGGACTATTTTTCAAGGCTTGGCTTCATTGCCTGGCCCCAAAGAAGCTCGGCTTCATCGCCCGGCTTCCTGCTGCTTGGATTTTATTGAAGGCTTGGCTTCATTGCCTGGCCCCAAAGAAGCTCGGCTTCATCGCCCGACTTCCTGCTGCTTGGACTATTTTTCAAGGCTTGGCTTCATTGCCTGGCCCCAAAGAAGCTCGGCTTCATCGCCCGGCTTCCTGCTGCTTGGATTTTTTTCAAGGCTTGGCTTCATTGCCTGGCCCCAAAGAAGCTCGGCTTCATCGCCCGGCTTCCTGCTGCTTGGATTTTTTTTCAAGGCTTTGCTTCATTGCCTGGCCCCAAAGAAGCTCAGTTTCATCGCCCGGCTTCCTGCTGCTTGGATTTTTTTTCAAGGCTTGGCTTCATTGCCTGGCCCCAAAGAAGCTCGGCTTCATCGCCCGGCTTCCTGCTGCTTGGATTGTTTTCAAGGCTTGGCTTCCTTGCCTGGCCCCAAAGAAGCTCGGCTTCATCGCCCGGCTTCCTGCTGCTTGGATTTTTTTTCAAGGCTTGGCTTCATTGCCTGGCCCTGCTGCTTGGATTTTTTTTCAAGGCTTGGCTTCATTGTCTGGCCCCAAAGAAGCTCGGCTTCATCGCCCGGCTTCCTGCTGCTTGGATTTTTTTTCAAGGCTTGGCTTCATTGCCTGGCCCCAAAAGAAGCTCGGCTTCATCGCCCGGCTTCCTGATGCTTGGATTTTTTTTCAAGGCTTGGCTTCATTGCCTGGCCCCAAAGAAGCTCGGCTTCATCGCCCGGCTTCCTGCTGCTTGGATTTTTTTCGAAGGCTTGGCTTCATTGCCTGGCCCCAAAGAAGCTCGGCTTCATCGCCCGGCTTCCTGCTGCTTGGATTTTTTTCGAAGGCTTGGCTTCATTGCCTGGCCCCAAAGAAGCTCGGCTTCATCGCCCGGCTTCCTGCTGCTTGGATTTTTTTCGAAGGCTTGGCTTCATTGCCTGGCCCCAAAGAAGCTCGGCTTCATCGCCCGGCTTCCTGCTGCTTGGATTTTTTTTCAAGGCTTGGCTTCATTGCCTGGCCCCAAAGAAGCTCGGCTTCATCGCCCGGCTTCCTGCTGCTTGGATTTTTTTTCAAGGCTTAGCTTCATTGCCTGGCCCCAAAGAAGCTCGGCTTCATTGCCCGGCTTCCTGCTGCTTAGATTTTTTTTCAAGGCTTGGCTTCATTGCCTGGCCCCAAAGAAGCTCGGCTTCATCGCCCGGCTTCCTGCTGCTTGGACTATTTTTCAAGGCTTGGCTTCATTGCCTGGCCCCAAAGAAGCTCGGCTTCATCGCCCGGCTTCCTGCTGCTTGGATTTTATTGAAGGCTTGGCTTCATTGCCTGGCCCCAAAGAAGCTCGGCTTCATCGCCCGGCTTCCTGCTGCTTGGATTTTTTTCAAGGCTTGGCTTCATTGCCTGGCCCCAAAGAAGCTCGGCTTCATCGCCCGGCTTCCTGCTGCTTGGATTTTTTTTCAAGGCTTGGCTTCATTGCCTGGCCCCAAAGAAGCTCGGCTTCATCGCCCGGCTTCCTGCTGCTTGGATTTTTTTTCAAGGCTTGGCTTCATTGCCTGGCCCCAAAGATGCTCGGCTTCATCGCCCGGCTTCCTGCTGCTTGGATTTTTTTCAAGGCTTGGCTTCATTGCCTGGCCCCAAAGAAGCTCGGCTTCATCGCCCGGCTTCCTGCTGCTTGGATTTTTTTTCAAGGCTTGGCTTCATTGCCTGGCCCCAAAGAAGCTCGGCTTCATCGCCCGGCTTCCTGCTGCTTGGATTTTTTTTCAAGGCTTGGCTTCATTGCCTGGCCCCAAAGAAGCTCGGCTTCATCGCCCGGCTTCCTGCTGCTTGGATTTTTTTTCAAGGCTTGGCTTCATTGCCTGGCCCCAAAGAAGCTCGGCTTCATCGCCCGGCTTCCTGCTGCTTGGATTTTTTTTCAAGGCTTGGCTTCATTGCCTGGCCCCAAAGAAGCTCGGCTTCATCGCCCGGCTTCCTGCTGCTTGGATTTTTTTTTCAAGGCTTGGCTTCATTGCCTGGCCCCAAAGATGCTCGGCTTCATCGCCCGGCTTCCTGCTGCTTGGATTTTTTTTCAAGGCTTGGCTTCATTGCCTGGCCCCAAAGATGCTCGGCTTCATCGCCCGGCTTCCTGCTGCTTGGATTTTTTTCAAGGCTTGGCTTCATTGCCTGGCCCCAAAGAAGCTCGGCTTCATCGCCCGGCTTCCTGCTGCTTGGATTTTTTTTCAAGGCTTGGCTTCATTGCCTGGCCCCAAAGAAGCTCGGCTTCATCGCCCGGCTTCCTGCTGCTTGGATTTTTTTTCAAGGCTTGGCTTCATTGCCTGGCCGTAAAGAAGCTTGGCTTCATCGCCCGGCTTCCTGCTGCTTGGATTTTTTTTCAAGGCTTGGCTTCATTGCCTGGCCCCAAAGAAGCTCGGCTTCATCGCCCGGCTTCCTGCTGCTTGGACTATTTTTCAAGGCTTGGCTTCATTGCCTGGCCCCAAAGAAGCTCGGCTTCATCGCCCGGCTTCCTGCTGCTTGGATTTTATTGAAGGCTTGGCTTCATTGCCTGGCCCCAAAGAAGCTCGGCTTCATCGCCCGACTTCCTGCTGCTTGGACTATTTTTCAAGGCTTGGCTTCATTGCCTGGCCCCAAAGAAGCTCGGCTTCATCGCCCGGCTTCCTGCTGCTTGGATTTTTTTAAAGGCTTGGCTTCATTGCCTGGCCCCAAAGAAGCTCGGCTTCATCGCCCGGCTTCCTGCTGCTTGGATTTTTTTTCAAGGCTTTGCTTCATTGCCTGGCCCCAAAGAAGCTCAGTTTCATCGCCCGGCTTCCTGCTGCTTGGATTTTTTTTCAGGGCTTGGCTCCATTGCCTGGCCCCAAAGAAGCTCGGCTTCATCGCCCGGCTTCCTGCTGCTTGGATTGTTTTCAAGGCTTGGCTTCCTTGCCTGGCCCCAAAGAAGCTCGGCTTCATCGCCCGGCTTCCTGCTGCTTGGATTTTTTTTCAAGGCTTGGCTTCATTGCCTGGCCCTGCTGCTTGGATTTTTTTTCAAGGCTTGGCTTCATTGTCTGGCCCCAAAGAAGCTCGGCTTCATCGCCCGGCTTCCTGCTGCTTGGATTTTTTTTCAAGGCTTGGCTTCATTGCCTGGCCCCAAAAGAAGCTCGGCTTCATCGCCCGGCTTCCTGATGCTTGGATTTTTTTTCAAGGCTTGGCTTCATTGCCTGGCCCCAAAAGAAGCTCGGCTTCATCGCCCGGCTTCCTGCTGCTTGGATTTTTTTCAAGGCTTGGCTTCATTGCCTGGCCCCAAAGAAGCTCGGCTTCATCGCCCGGCTTCCTGCTGCTTGGATTTTTTTCGAAAGCTTGGCTTCATTGCCTGGCCCCAAAGAAGCTCGGCTTCATCGCCCGGCTTCCTGCTGCTTGGATTTTTTTCGAAGGCTTGGCTTCATTGCCTGGCCCCAAAGAAGCTCGGCTTCATCGCCCGGCTTCCTGCTGCTTGGATTTTTTTTCAAGGCTTGGCTTCATTGCCTGGCCCCAAAGAAGCTCGGCTTCATCGCCCGGCTTCCTGCTGCTTGGATTTTTTTTCAAGGCTTAGCTTCATTGCCTGGCCCCAAAGAAGCTTGGCTTCATTGCCCGGCTTCCTGCTGCTTGGATTTTTTTTCAAGGCTTGGCTTCATTGCCTGGCCCCAAAGAAGCTCGGCTTCATCGCCCGGCTTCCTGCTGCTTGGACTATTTTTCAAGGCTTGGCTTCATTGCCTGGCCCCAAAGAAGCTCGGCTTCATCGCCCGGCTTCCTGCTGCTTGGATTTTATTGAAGGCTTGGCTTCATTGCCTGGCCCCAAAGATGCTCGGCTTCATCGCCCGGCTTCCTGCTGCTTGGATTTTTTTCAAGGCTTGGCTTCATTGCCTGGCCCCAAAGAAGCTCGGCTTCATCGCCCGGATTCCTGCTGCTTGGATTTTTTTTCAAGGCTTGGCTTCATTGCCTGGCCCCAAAGAAGCTCGGCTTCATCGCCCGGCTTCCTGCTGCTTGGATTTTTTTTCAAGGCTTGGCTTCATTGCCTGGCCCCAAAGATGCTCGGCTTCATCGCCCGGCTTCCTGCTGCTTGGATTTTTTTTCAAGGCTTGGCTTCATTGCCTGGCCCCAAAGAAGCTCGGCTTCATCGCCCGGCTTCCTGCTGCTTGGATTTTTTTTCAAGGCTTGGCTTCATTGCCTGGCCCCAAAGAAGCTCGGCTTCATCGCCCGGCTTCCTGCTGCTTGGATTTTTTTTCAAGGCTTGGCTTCATTGCCTGGCCCCAAAGAAGCTCGGCTTCATCGCCCGGCTTCCTGCTGCTTGGATTTTTTTTCAAGGCTTGGCTTCATTGCCTGGCCCCAAAGAAGCTCGGCTTCATCGCCCGGCTTCCTGCTGCTTGGATTTTTTTTCAAGGCTTGGCTTCATTGCCTGGCCCCAAAGAAGCTCGGCTTCATCGCCCGGCTTCCTGCTGCTTGGATTTTTTTTCAAGGCTTGGCTTCATTGCCTGGCCCCAAAGATGCTCGGCTTCATCGCCCGGCTTCCTGCTGCTTGGATTTTTTTTCAAGGCTTGGCTTCATTGCCTGGCCCCAAAGAAGCTCGGCTTCATCGCCCGGCTTCCTGCTGCTTGGATTTTTTTCAAGGCTTGGCTTCATTGCCTGGCTCCAAAGATGCTCGGCTTCATCGCCCGGCTTCCTGCTGCTTGGATTTTTTTCAAGGCTTGGCTTCATTGCCTGGCCCCAAAGAAGCTCGGCTTCATCGCCCAGCTTCCTGCTGCTTGGATTTTTTTTCAAGGCTTGGCTTCATTGCCTGGCCCCCAAAGAAGCTCGGCTTCATCGCCCGGCTTCCTGCTGCTTGGATTTTTTTCAAGGCTTAGCTTCATTGCCTGGCCCCCAAAGAAGCTCGGCTTCATCGCCCGGCTTCCTGCTGCTTGGATTTTTTTCAAGGCTTAGCTTCATTGCCTGGCCCCAAAGAAGCTCGACTTCATCGCCCGGCTTCCTGCTGCTTGGATTTTTTTTCAAGGCTTGGCTTCATTGCCTGGCCCCAAAGAAGCTCGGCTTCATCGCCCGGCTTCCTGCTGCTTGGATTTTTTTTTCAAGGCTTGGCTTCATTGCCTGGCCCCAAAGAAGCTCGGCTTCATCGCCCGGCTTCCTGCTGCTTGGATTTTTTTTCATGGCTTGGCTTCATTGCCTGGCCCCAAAGAAGCTCGGCTTCATCGCCCGGCTTCCTGCTGCTTGGATTTTTTTGAAGGCTTGGCTCCATTGCCTGGCCCTAAAGAAGCTTGGCTTCATTGTCTGGCTTCCTGCTTTTTGGATCAAAAGCTTGGCTTCATTGCCTGGCCTAAAGAAGTTTGGCTTAATTGTCTGGCTTCCTGCTTTTTGGATTAAAGGCTTGGCTTCATTGCCTGGCCTAAAGAAGCTTGACTTCATTGTCTGGCTTCCTGCTTTTTGGATCAAAGGCTTGGCTTCATTGCCTGGCCTAAAGAAGCTTGGCTTAATTGTCTGGCTTCCTGCTGCTTGGATTAAATGAGGTAGTGGTGAGGAGGGTCGTGGGAACCTTGCTGGCTTCTATCTTTCTCAAAAGCGGAAGTTGGCAGAACCCGCCTGATGAGCCCTTTGGTGAGGGCGAAACCCTTATATGATGTGTTTTAATATATATATATATATATATATATATATATATATATATATATATATATATATATATATATATATATATATATATATATATATATATATATATATACCACAATGACATTCAATACCGAATTCTACCTTTGGGAGTGTATATCCTATGGAAATTCACTTATGATAAATGCTTCTGGCTGAGGAAGGATTCGAACCTATGCCCTGAGCCGAAACAATGCAATGGACGATTTTACCATTGGTAAAGTCATCCCAACAGACATTGTTTCGGCTCAGGGCATAGGTTCGAATCCTTCCTCAGCCAGAAGCATTTATCATAAGTGAATTTCCATAGGATATACACTCCCAAAGGTAGAATTCAGTATTGAATGTCATTGTGGTTGATTATTATTATTATTATTATTATTATTATTATTATTATTATTATTATTATTATTATTATTATTATTATTACTTGCTAAGCTACACACTAGTTGGTAAAGCAAGATGCTATAAGCCCAGGGGATATTTTGTATATTCGTAATAAAAGCATTAGAATAATCTTTTCTTTTCTCTTTCAACAGAAAACCTACAAATGGAACATATAAACTACACTAAATTGAACAAACCTGGTGATCATATATTGGTCAAGAAATTGCAAAGCTTATGATTTGGAATGGAAGAAATTAGGATAAATAGTGTCTATGTAAATATTTAATCTGTTATAAAAACAATTCATATTAAATTGATGAATGATAAATAACTTGTTCAAGAAGAAACTGAAACTTTATTGTTTTGTAAGTGTTACAGTAATGTGGGTTTGACAATAAACACCAGTTTTGCAGTGTGATATGCAACATTATTATTATTATTATTGTTATTATGATTATTATTATGATTATTATTATTATGATTATTATTATTATTATTATTATTACTTGCTAAGTTACAACCCTAGTTGGAAAAGCAGGATGCTATAAGCCCAGGGGCTCCAACAGGGAAAATAGCCCAGTGAGGAAATGAAAACAGGAAAATCAAATATTTTAAGATGAGTAACAGCATTAACATAAATATCTCCTCTATAAACTATAAAAACTTTAACAAAACAAGAGGAAGAGAAATAAGATAAAGGAGTGGGCTCGAGTGTACCCTCAAGCAAGAGAACTCTAACCCAAGACTGGAAGACCATGGTACAGAGGTTATAGCACAACCCAAGACTAGAGAACAATGGTTTGATGTTGGAGTGTCCCTCTCCTAGAAGAGCTGCTAACTGAAGCCAAGGAATCTCTTCTAGGCTACCCTTGTATATAATAAACTGATTTTATAGGTCCTAGAGAATGGAGAGTGTCTCTAAATAGGCCCCCCAAAAAGCAGTGCTCAACGTAAATTATGTAAAAATTGTAATAAACAGAAGAGCTAGACTGATAAAAGGTGTCCCACCTAGAGAAAGGATTTCTCCTACACTAATTGATTTACACTGGCTGCCTATTAAAGCGAGAATAGAGTTTGAAATATGTACAATAGCCCATCAAGTTAATAGAACCGGACGTCCAAAATATCTAAGAGAATTGATACATATTGTGCAGCCAATAAATCGTGTTGACATGAAAATAGTTACAGATGGTTTTAGATTATTGGAGCCTAGATATATGTCTACTGTAGGTTCTAGATCTTTCAAATATGCAGCCCCTAGACTAAATTATATAACAAGCTCCCACTAGACATTCGAAAGACTGAAGATATTTAAGGCTTTCAAGAGGAAACTGAAGACTTTCTTATTCTCTGGGTGCTTCGATAATGTGGATTTAGCAATTAACGAGTAATATGAGATTGAATAATATGATCAAGTGATGTTATGGATCATGTAAGGCACAGGAATCCCCGCGTGATAGGACCATAAAAACAGCCTTTAACCCTGGATAGGTACGGTCCTCGGACACCCCTTTAAGGGTATACTCGGACGCGAACGACCCCGACGCCAAAAAAAATTCTTGAAAAATCAGTTTTTGCAGTAACCTCCTTTTTTCTTTTGCCAAAAAAAACTTCAATGAATGCTTAAAACAACTGTAAAGATAAATACTACTCATCTGCAGAAAAACTATTTATTATAAATATTTTAAAAAATTAAGTAGAAAAAAAAAAGACCTGACATAAAAATTCATAAAAAAAAAGTTTATACATATATACACAAATCCTTTTAGGAATTGATTCTTGAATGTTTAGGACACATCTTGATGTATTTTGGATGAAGTCAGACCCATGGAGGTGAAGATCTGAAATGAGAAAAAAAGGGTAACTTTTTTTGGCCAAAAAAAATTGTCCAAATTTCATGAATTTTTTTGGGTACCCAAATGAAATAGGAAGTGGCTAATTTTTTTAGGGAATAAACATATGTTATCCTAAAATAGAAATATGTAAAAAAATCTTCATTATTTTGTAAATTACATTTATATCAGGGGCCATATCTAAAGGTAATTTTTTGAGTACTTGGAAATTTCGTAAAAAAATACATATATTTAATATATAATATGATATTTATGCAGGTAAAAATATGCAAAAATATCACAAATTCTATAGGGAACAAGAATATATATAGATAGGGCAGCTTACGCTTCGGATATGTCCACAAAATGGCCGCCAACCACACTGACTCAGACTCCCTAATCTGCCACTTGAAATGTAGGAAGGGTATGTCAATTTCAAGGTGTTATTTACTAATCTAATTATTATTGGATATGCATAAAAATTGTATGGTGGGTTGCTGGATAATTGTCGATTATTTTACGACTATAAAATTAAAATTCTGACCCAAAAACATTTTTTTGAAGGGAAATAAAATCGAAAAAAAAAATGTAAAACAATATTTTAGCTAAAAAAATTTGATGATATTCAATCAAAAAAAAAGTAAACAAAATTTTCCGACAAATAAACATCTAGAGGAATCATTACTCTGTGATAGTTCCTTAGTACGTAGTAATTTTGAAAGAATTGGGAAAAAACGAAAAAATGGCAATCACCGGAAAATCGAACACATACCTATATATACGCCATATCTGGCTAAAAAAAAGATAGGCATGGGTAGCCAGATCATCTAGAAACACTTTCCAACACTATAAAAATATAAGTTTTGCGACACTACTTGCCAATTCCTTACGGTAACATGACTAAGCAAAAAATTGCAAAACAAATAAAAAGGGGCACTCGTGGAAAAATGGCCATTCTAATATACGGCATTTCAGAAAAAAAAAATTTCAGCCACGTGCTAGGCAAACCATCAAGGCATATTTTCCGACAAATAAACATATAAATGAAATATTACTCTGTGATAGTTCCTTAGTACGTAGTAATTTTGAAAGAAATGGGAAAAAACGAAAAAATGGCAATCACAGGAAAATCGAACACATACTTATATATACGCCATATCTGGCTAAAAAAAAAATAGGCATGGGTAGCCAGATCATCTAGAAACACTTTCCAACACTATAAAAATAGAAGTTTTGCGACACTACTTGCCAATTCCTTACGGTAACATGACTAAGCAAAAAAATGCAAAACAAATAAAAAGGGGCACTCGCGGAAAAATGCCCAACATTCTAATATACGGCATCTCAGATAAAAAAAAAAGACATGCACGTGTTAGCCCAACCATCAAGGCACACTTTCTAACACATAAACATGAAAAAAAAATCAATAATATACGGCAATTCCTTACTACGTAGTAAATTTTTACAAATATTGAAAAAAAAAACAGAAATTGGCAACCGCAGTTAAATACCCAATATACCAATAACTACGTCGTATCTGACAAAAACAAAATCACGCATGGGTAGCCAGATCATCTAGACACACTTTCCAACATTAAAAAAGCAAAAGTTTTACGACACTATTTCGCAATATCTTAGGGAAAAATGACTTGGCAAAAAAATTAAAAAAAAATTAAAAAGGGACACTCGCGGTAAAATGCCCGAGATTCTAATATACGACATCTCAGATAAAAAAAAGACATGCACGTGTTAGCCCAACCATCAAGGCACACTTTCTAACACATAAACATGAAAAAAAAATGAATAATATACGGCAATTCCTTACTACGTAGTAATTTTTACAAATATTGAAAAAAAAACAGAAATTGGTAACCGCAGTTAAATACCCAATATACCAATAACTACGTCGTATCTGACAAAAACAAAGTCATGCATGGGTAGCCAGATCATCTAGACACACTTTCCAACACTAAACAAGCAAAAGTTTTACGACACTATTTGGCAATATCTTACGGAAAAATGACTTGGCAAAAAAATGAAAAAAAATGAAAAAGGGGCACTCGCGGTAAAATGGTCCTCGTGGTGATGAACGACATTTTAACTAAAAAAAAAAACATGCACATGGTAGCCAAACAATCCACCAAGACTTTCCACAACTGATAACCTATATAAGTTGCACCATTCTACGACAATTTCATAATACGTAATAACTTTGATAATTATGCAAACTACCTCAGAAGGGTAAACTCGGACGCGAACGACCCCGACGCATCTCAGAAATCGGGGAAGGAGTACAGCTACAGCAATGCACATCTGGACACTACTAGAGCGTGTAGGGGAGACACCTCCTGCAGGTCGATCACCCACAAATTCAGTCACAGGGGTGAGTCACGTGAGAAAAACCTGTTTTTTTTTGACGCTCGGGGTCGCAAACGACCCACCGTACCTATCCAGGGTTAAAGTAAAGTAAGTAATACTGTGTGATTAATGTTGTTACTTGTTCAAAAACTATTAAAATTTTACGTAACAAGAGCGAATGTTCAATGGTACTTTATTAAAGTCTTCTAATATACTGTACTGTCCCTCTAAACTTGAACTCTGATCATAGATTGCCATAAGATACAACTAGAGGTACCTCTCTCTCTCTCTCTCTCTCTCTCTCTCTCTCTCTCTCTCTCTCTCTCTCTCTCTCTCTCTTCACCGTCACCCTGTTGGAGCCCTTATAATAATAATAATAATAAATGCTAAGCAACAACCCTAGTTGGAAAAGCAGGATGCTATAAGCCCAGGGGCCCCAACAGGGAAAATAGCCCAGTGAGGAAAGGAAATAAAGAAAATCCTTATACGGCTTGTAGCATCCTGCTTTTCCAACTAGGGTTGTTGCTTAGCTAATAATAATAATAATAATAATAATAATAATAATAATAATAATAATAATAACAGATGTTGAGCCTAAATAGCCTTGAGAAAAAGCTTCCATTAAAACAGAAAAAAAAAACTTAAAGCAAATTCTAAGATTGTTATAAAAATAAACTCAAACTACCGTATGTAATTTAAGGCACATTTATTCAATATGATGATTTAGTTGTGACACATACAGCTATAACGTCACGCCCACATAGATTGCACGCACATACGCACACACGTCTGAGGAGGGGCGCGAAGAGAGGGCTAACAGCTATGTGCCCCTTTTACCCTCTTGAACTTTGACCTCTCTTGGTGGTGTCTCTGACGAGAGACATAAACAAGATATTATTATGCTTTCAACTACTGCTACTACGTCTATTATTATTATTATTATTATTTTTATTATTAGTATTATTATTATTATCGTTATTATTATTATTATCATTATTAATTGCTAAGACACAACCCTAGTTAGAAAAAAAGAATGCTATAAGCCTAGGGGCTCCAACGGGGAAAATAGGCTAGTGAGGAAAGGAAACAAGGAAAAAATAAATACTTTAAGAATAATAAAATAAACATCTCCTATATAAACTATAAAAACTTTAACAAAACATGAGGGAGAGAAATTAGATAGAATAGTGTGCCCGAGTGTACCCTCAAGCAAGAGAACTCTAACCCAAGGTAGTGGAAGACCATGGTACAGAGGCTATGGCACTACACAGGACTAGAGAATAATGGTTTGATTTTGGAGTGTCCTTCACCTAGAAGAGCTGCTTACCATAGCTTAAGAGTCTCTTCTACCCTTACCAAAAGGAAAGTGGCCACTGAACAATTACAGTGCAGTAGTTAACCCCTTGGGTGAAGAAGAATTTATATATATATATATATATATATATATATATATATATATATATATATATATATATATATATATATATATATATATATATATATATATATATATATATATATATATATATATATTAGTCCACATAATGAAAATTAAAAGATGAGTATATGTAGAAATGCTCTACAGTTACGTCCACCACTGGACCTCTTTTTGGAGCGTTTATTATTATTATTATTATTATTATTATTATTATTATTATTATTATTATTATTATTATTATTATTATTATTATTATTATTATTATTATTATTATTATTTTTTAAAGATAAAAGCTCCTTTGGCGGACGAAACTGTAGAGCATTTCTACATACGCTCATCTTTCAATTTTCCTTATGTGGACTACCATATATTAAGTAATCTTCGTGCTAAGGAAGATTACACACACACACACACACACACACACACACACACACATATATATATGTATATATATATATATATATATATATATATATATATATATATATATATATATATATATATATATATATATATATACATATGGAATACGAAAAAGAGAATGTGACCAAGACTACATATGCAAGTAAGTTGAAATCAAGAAACACTTTGGTTATAAAATCTACGGAGCAAAATACGAAGGCTTCAGATATCAAGAAAACTATCATGAAGAAGATAACCACGAATGTCGAACAGGTCAAAACCTCTAAACAAGGCCACTTGGTAGTTAATTTTGCGGATAAAACTGGGTTAGAAAAGGCTGAAAATGACTTAGAAGAGGTCAAGAATGACATTAAGGGAGAAGTGGATAAAAAGGATCTACTTAAACCGAAGATCAAGGTCTGCAATATTGATGAAAATGAAGATGATATAATTGCCAGCATAATGGAGAAGAATGAATGGTTGAATGATATATGTGAAAATGAAGAAGACTTTAAATTGATCAGGAAGTTTAAATCAAGACAAAGCGGTAAATTACACGTCATTATAAAGTGTAGTCCAACTGTCAGGAAAGTCTTCCGTAAAAGAGATGATAGAGTATATACCACGCTTGGAGGATGCTGTAAAATCTATGATTCCTACAATGTATTTCAGTGTTATAAATGCCAAGAATTTTGTCATACTGCTGAAAATTGTAGCAAGACTCAGGTATGTGCCAAGTGTAGCCAGGATCATCGAACCACGGATTGTACTGTAAATACGTTAAAGTGTCATAACTGCACAATGAGGAATTACAATGATACGAATCATAAGACATATGACGATAACTGTAAAGTATACAAGGAGGAGCTTACCAGGATAAAAAATAGAACCGATCATGGAGTCTAGCCCATTGGTTAAGTGTGGTCTGATAAATATTCAATCGGTGGGGAATAAAACCTTAGAGATTAGAAATCTTATTAACGAAATGGAATTAGATTTATGCTTATTAACGGAAACTTGGTTGCAGGGAAATATTAGTGATAACTCAAAGATTCAGGAGATGACGCCGTGTACTCATGATTTCTATCAAGAAAGGACAAAACTGGAGGAGGAGTGGGTGTCTTAGTGTCGAAAACTTTCTCTAGGGTTTCTATCATGAATGAAATGGTATTTGAAACGTTTGAATATATCTGTTTAAAACTGACAAGAAACAATAAGGTATTGAATATAATATCATTATATAGACCACCAGCGAGTAATATGACTAAATTCATTGAAGAATTTAGTATTCTTGTGGGTGTGGTGGACGATATTAAAAATACATTAATTGGTGGAGACTTCAACTGTTGGGTAGAAGATGAAAATGATAATAAGGCTAAAGAACTCAAGGAAGTATTTGAGATGTTTAATTTAATAAACAGTGTTTTGGTATCAACGTCAGTAGGTGGTCATACACTCGACTTGGTCATATGTGGAAAAGACTCAGACCTAATAAAAAACCTTGAAGTGGAACCAGACTTTGAGATCTCAAAAACACATAAACTCATCACCTTTAATGTTAATATAAATTGCACCAGAGTACTGAAAAAATGGATCACATATAGGGAACGGGAAAATTTTGATGCTGAGAATTTTATTGAAGCTAGTGTAGCGCAAATGTCTTGTGTGAACACACAATGTGAACATATGGTAGACATAGAATGTGTTGGGTGCTATACCAAGAAATACAACGACAATTTTGGAAAAATGTACGATACCATGTGTCCCATAAAGAACAAACAAATAGTGGTACGCGAAAATGTTAGATGGTATAATAGTGAGCTATTAAAGGCAAAAAGACACAGACGTCAGATGGAAGGTAGATGGAAAAGAGCCAAATCCTTACAAGCCAGAAATCTATATAATAAGGCCAGAAATGACTATAACATCCTGTTAGAAAAAACAAAAAGAAAATTCTACAACGGCGAATGTAAAAAAACTAATAACATGAAGGACTTTCATAAAAACCTTGATGATTTGATGGGATTAAAGAAAAAATATGTCTTGCCTGACAATGTTTGTGCAGAGAGTTTTGCTATGTTCTTTAGTGAAAAAAATTGATAAAATCTATAGAGGCTTCCCCCAAAATCACTTGGGAGGACAGTCAGCTATGCCAGTGAAGGAGGGAAAGAAGTTAATAAAATTAAGGAAATATATTTGTGCGACTTGTTAAAGGTTATGAGAGAGATGAAGAATACATATTGTGGAAACGACCCTTTCCCAAACAGTTCAATAAGTGAAGCTCCAAACAAGCAAGTTGTATATAATATTTACCTGAACATAATTAACCTAAGTATATCACAATCCTGTTTTCCTAGCTGTGAAAAAACTGCGTTGATCAAACCAATTTACAAAGGGAAAGGTGATGTAAACGAGCTAAATTCATATAGGCCCATTTCAAATTTATCCTACGTGTCAAAGCTTATTGAAAAAGTCATAAGTGAGCAATTATGGGCTCATATTGACGAGTTAGAGGTATTCCCGGAAAATCAATCGGCCTACAGAGCTAACCATTCTACAGAAATTACTTTGTGCTCAATAATGAATAATATGATAGGTCTTCTTGATGGGTGAAAGTGTGGAATTTTGATTATGTTAGATCTTAGTGCTGCTTTTGACACTGTTGTGCACGAGTACTTACTTGACGACTTAAAGTCTATTGGAGTGACTGAGGAAGCACTGAAATTTTTGCGAAGTTACTTAGTGAACAGGAAGACTATTGTAGAAGTTTCTGGAAACCGATCCAATGAGAGAATTCTTGAGAAGGGTGTACCACAGGGTAGTGTCCTGGGCCCTATCTTGTTTAACATATATACTATCGAGCTATCACACATCTTGAAAAAACAAAAAGTGGGTTTTAAGCTATATGCAGATGATACTCAGTTTTACCTCTCAATTTCAACAACACAAGATACAAAGAAAAAAATTGATGAGATAATGACTGAAATAAAAACATGGATGCAGAGGAAAAAGCTCAAATTAAATGATGATAAGACAGAATGTATATTCTTTGGCACAAAGGTGGCTTTGAAGAATTACCAGTTAATTCAAAGTATAAAAATTGGTGATGCTGATGTTGGGATTGTGCCTGTTGTGAAAAATTTGGGTGTACTGATAGACTGTAATTTGTCAATGAAGGACCAAATTGTGAACACAATGAAAGTGTGTAACTATCACCTGAGAAACATAGCATTTATTAGAAAATATTTAACAGAGGGCAGTACAAAAATTTTAGTGATGAGTCATGTAATATCAAGGCTTGATTATTGCAATTCTCTGTACTACAAATTGCCCAATACACTACTAAGAAAGTTTCAAAATGTGCAAAACCGGGCGGCTAGACTGATAAAAGGCATTAAATTTCGGGAGAGAATAAATCCTGCACTGATCGATCTACATTGGTTACCTTTTAGGGCTAGAATTGAATTTAAAATTTGGTTGTTGACTCACAAAGCACCTACAAGTGATAAGCCTAAATATCTTCGTGATTGCTTGGTCCCCTACCCTGAAGCTACCAGCGCCGCTGTAAGAGTTAGACATGCAGATGACCCACATAGACTATTCGAAATTAGTGTGAATCATGCAATAGGAGGAAGAACGTTCAGCTATGCTGCACCGAGACTCTTTAACAACCTTCCACTTGATATCAAGAATAGCAATAATGTGGCAGCTTTCAAGAAAAACCTGAAGACTTATCTTTTTAGAAAGTGTTATAATAGTGACCTGAAAACTATTAAGCCTGAATACAAATGCTAGCGAAATAACTGATAACGATACAGAGCAAAATATCAACTGGAAAGAAATTATTTTTTTCACACACCAAGGCCCGCCTGAACAGACCTTTAGTGTTTGATGGAGGGCGAGAAATAAACCTGTAAAAGTAAAGTATATATATATATATATATATATATATATATATATATATATATATATATATATATATATATATATATACGTATATATATAAATTTAATTATTGTCTTTGCCAAAATTGAAGATTTTGCTTATTTGTGAGAAACTTTACACAAAAACTGGACATATGGAGAATGAATCAAGGACAAATCCATTAAATTTTGAAGAAAATACATTGAAATACAAAGACGCAATGGAGTCAAGAGCGAAATAAGACTGCTTGGCGAAGGTATGCCTTCTACTGAGTGCCTCTCTGGCTATATCTGAAATGTCTACTGCCGTTATGTAAAAAAACATCTTCTGGTACTAACTACATAACTACACACAAGATCATAGCAATGTACATAATCAGACAAAATATTATCAGAATATCAGGATGCTATAAGCCCAAGGGCTCCAACAGGGAAAATAGCTCAGTAATGTAAGGAAATAAGGAAATTAATAGAATATTTTAAGAACATTGGTATCATAATAATAAATAAATATTTCATAGATAAGATAAAAAAAAATAAAAAAAATAAATAAGAAAGAATAGTGTTCCCAAGTGTACCCCCAAGCAAAAGGACTCTACCCCACCCAAGACAGTGGAAGGCAATGGTACTACCCAAGATTGGAGAACAATGGTTTGATTTTGGAGTGTCCTTCTCCTAGAAGAGCTGCTTACCATAGCTAAAGAGTCTCTTCTAGCCTTACCAAGAGGAAAGTAGCCACTGAACAATTACAGTGCAGTAGCTAACCCCTTGGGTGAAGAAGAATTGTTTGGTAATCTCAGTGTTGTCAGGTGTATGAGGACAGAGGAGATTGTGGAGAGAATAGGCCAGACTATTCGTTGTATGTGTAGACAAAGGGAAAATGAGACGTAGCCAGAGATAGGATCCAATGTAGTACTGCCTGGCCAGTCAAAAGACACAATAACTCTCTAGCGGTAGTATCTCAACGGGTGGTTGGTACCCTGGACAACCTACTACCTATAAAGGACTGAAATATTTCTACAAATTAAGCAATAATTCTGTAACATAATTCCTGCTTGAGATTTCCCAATGGCAGATCAATCAATCAATCAACCAATTCTATCAGTCAAACAAGAAATAGATCTTTGGGATAGAAGTGAATGCACAAAACTATCGTATCAAGTTGTGGTGAGATAAATTTCTCTAAACGAATATGTGGTGAACGTGTTACCTCCAGACGAACATGTTGTGAACGTGTTACCTCAAGACGAACATGTTGTGAACGTGTTACCTCCAGACGAACATGTTTTGAATGTGTAATCTCAAGACGAACACGCTTTGAGCGTGTTACCTCAAGACGAACACATTTTGAACGTGTTACCTCAAGACGAACATGTTTTGAACGTGTTACCTCAAGACGAACATGTTGTGAACGTGTTACCTCCAGACTAACATGTTTTGAACATATTATCTCAAGACGAACATGTTTTGAACGTGTTATCTCAAGACGAACATGTTTTGAACGTGTTACCTCAAGACGAACATGTTTTGAACGTGTTACCTCAAGACGAACATGTTTTGAACGTGTTATCTCAAGACGAACATGTTTTGAACGTGTTATCTTAAGACGAACACGTTTTGAACGTGTTACCTCAAGACGAACATGCCTTGTGCGTGTTATCTCAGTGTTTTGAACGTGTTATCTCAAGACGAACATGTTTTGAACGTGTTATCTCAAGACGAACATGTTTTGAACGTGTTATCATGAACACTACATAACATGTTTACATCAGCCACTATATAAAATCAATCAGAATAGGTCAAAGGTCAAAACTATAAAACAAAAAATAAAGAAGAGAAGCGTGTGTGTTCATAAGTGCGTGTCCCACACTTTAAAAAAACTATTTACATATCCATTAGTTTTTTGTATTTAATAATTAACAGCTTTTTATAATTTTCTTTATTTTAATCTACACTTTAGAAGGAATTATTCATATCAGATTAAAACACAAAACATTAAAACAAGAGATAAAAAACAATGTTTTTGCTGACTTGATAATCAGTTTCTCTCCCTAGAAGACTTTCTTGGTGTAATAGGCCCCGCCCCCTGACACTTAGCCCCGCCCCCTGACACTTAGCCCGCCTCCTGACTCTTAGCCCCGCCCCCTGACTCCCAGAGTCACTGAACAGCAGTGTTTCCCCTTTAGGGGAAAATACCCCATTTTAGGGGAATCAGGTGGTGTTTAGGGTTGAGCCTAGGGGAATCCTAAAAAGGCCAAAATCTAAGGGAATTTCGATGTCTTTAGGGTTAATTGTTTATTTTCTAGGGTGTTAAAAGATTCTCTCTCGATGAATATAAAAAATTCCTATTTTTTCATTTTTCTTAGTTCATGAACAAGAAAATATTACTATAAAAAAAAGGTAAAGAGGGGCTGTTCTAAAGACAAAGGCTTCTCTCTCCGACCAAGTCCGACGGGAAGCACATGTTGGTGGTTTTCCAAACACATTTCAGTTTAAGTTCAAAGCGACAAGATTCTCTAAAAGAATTCCAGAATTTTGTAGGTGCAGCTCCTAACAAAATTTTAGCTCCAGGCCGGACCAAGTTTCTTTCCTTGGAAAACTGCGTCAAACGATTACTGGAACAATGGGAGGCTCTCAGATTATATTTCACTGATATTGTGTTTACAGATCCACTGGACAGTAAGGACGCCATTCTGCAATCTCTCAATAATAAATTTACCCTTGCCTATCTAGAATTTTTGGCCGATAACCTAAGTTGCCTCAATAGTTTCAATACACAATTTCAATTAGAGATTCCAAATTTTTATTGTCTAAAAAAAGAAGTTAGCAATTTAATAAGGAGCATATGCTCAGATTTTATGAGCATTCCATGTGTTGAAAAGTTTAATATAATGTACTGGATCCAAAGCATTCATTATTTTCATCAAGTATTGTGTCAGCTGAAAACATATATTTAGGAGTGTTGGCTATGGAGACAATGAGAGAGTTAAAACAAAAAAGCAGTGCCCATGATATAAAAATATTTTATGAAAGTTGTTTGAATTTTCTAATTGAATCTGTAAAGGAGATTCAAAATAGATTTTCCCTTAGTGAGCCTATTCACGCAATAGTTCAGTGTTTGAATCCAATGAATGCTGCTAATCTTGAGCCTAAATCACTGGCATCTGTCTTTGATGCTATACCACAGCTGTATAAATATGCAGATAGAAGCAACACAGATGAAGAGTGGAGATCCCATTGTTTCAGTGAGGAGTTGAATGGCCAGTTACCATGTTTACAGTACTGGGATATTGTATTAAACAAGAAAAATGCTGCAAACCTTCCATGCTTTCCAAATTTAATGGTTGTTATCTCTGTATTGTTATCTTTGCCATTTTCTAATGCTAGTGTGGAGAGATTTTTTAGTAAATTTAATCTAACAAAAACCCCACAGAGGACTAAGTTAAAAAATGAAACACTTTGTGGTTTAATGCACATGGTTTACCATCTAAGTAATAAAGGTATAACTACAGATGGTCTCAGGATTTATGACCGAATAGTTTCAGCAGTTAGGGCAGTATTATTATCATTGTTAATAGCCAAGCTACAACCCTAGTTGGAAAAGCAAGATGCTATAAGCCCAAGGGCTCCAACAGGGAAAAATAGCCCAGTGAGGAAAGGAAATAAGGAAATACATAAATGATGAGAACAAATTAACAATATATAATTCTAGAAACAGTAACAGCATCAAAACAGATATGTCCTGTATAAACTATTAACAACGTCAAACACAGATATGTCATATACATACAATAAAAAGACTCATGTCAGCCTGGTCAACATAATAACATTTGCTCCAACTTTGAACTTTTGAAGTTCTACTGATTCAACTACCCGATTAGGAAGATCATTCCACAACTTGGTAACAGCTGGAATAAAACTTCTAGAATACTGTGTAGTATTGAGCCTCATGATAGAGAAGGCCTGGCTATTAGAATTAACTGCCTGCCTAGTATTACGAACAGGATAGAATTGTCCAGGGAGAACTGCATGCTGCATGTAAAGGATGGTCAGAGTTATGAAAAATCTTATGCAACATGCATAACGAACTAATTGAACGACTGTGCCAAAGATTAATATCTAGATCAGGAATAAGAAATTTAATAGACCGTAAGTTTCTGCCCAACAAATTAAGATGAGAATCAGCAGCTGAACACCAGACAGGAGAACAATACTCAAAACAAGGTAGAATGAAAGAATTAAAACACTTCTTCAGAATAGATTGATCACCGAAAACCTTGTAAGACTTTCTCAATAAGCCAATTTTTTGTGCAAATGAAGAAGACACAGACCTTATGTGTTTCTCGAAAATAAATTTGCTGTCGAGAATCACACCTAAAATTTTGAAAGAGTCATACAAATTCAAAGAAACATTTTCAATACTGAGATCCGGATGTTGAGGAGCCACAGTCCCATTCCAGTCTGCTTGGGATTTTATATAAATTTTACAAGAGTATGATATATCAGGGACAGGCTGCTCAGTCTTCACTACTAATGAAATCAAGGCATGATCAGATGTCCCGACTGGAGAACCAACCTTACTAGTTATAACGCCAGGGAAGTCAGTGTATACGAGGTCCAAGCAATTACCAGACCTGTGAGTAGCTTCATTTATGATTTGCTCACAGCCTGATTCAGAGGCAAAGTCTAAAGCTGTTAAGCCATGGCGATCGGTTGGAGAGATAGAACTTAACCACTCCCAATGGGGAGCATTAAAATCACCAACAAAGACAAAAGAAGCCTTTCTATCATCTTCTTTTATCTTAGCCATAATGGTAAGAAGACAATCGAAGATAGAATTATCCATGTTTGGATTCCGGTAGATCGAACACAAATAAAAGTGATTATGCCTGCCACAAACTATTACCCTGGCCCTAGGGATGGCATCAAGTTTCAACATTATTGCTTCTTAAAACCAGTTATAAGGAGCTCAGATGAGTGTCTCATATTAGAAACCAAAGTTTCTGAGCACAAAAGAATATCATACTGTCTGGACGCAACTGTAAGGTCTTGGATATTTGCGTGAAGACCACAAATATTGCAATACAGAAGGCGACATTGATGAAATCTAGGACGTACTGGTCCCGGATTTCGCTCAATGTCTCCAGACAGCATAAGAATTAATAGAAATAAAAAAAGACATCATACTTAAAAACTAGATTAACAAGAATTATGACAAAAACAATATGTACAGAATTACAAATAAAGTGATTGATGATACCCATAGACTATAGTAACAAATCGGAAAAACTGGTCAACATGGAGGAGCCGATACACCATGCAAGGCTAAATACCCTCCAGGATAGCCACTTCAACTGAAGGGAGGACAGAAAGGATGGTTTTGAGAAGAAAAAGGAAAAGACAACCTCTTGATAAACCACCAGGCATCTATGGCCCTTCTGTTAAGCCTGCCCAACACACCATTTAAAAAAAATAGAGGAAAAAAAATAAGATAGCATAGTGTGCCCGAGTGTACCCTTAAGCAAGAGAACTCTAACCCAAGACAATGGAAGACCATGATATAGAGGCTATGGCACTACCCAAGACGAGAGAACAATGGTTTAATTTTGGAGTGTCCTTCTCCTAGAAGAGCTGCTTACCATAGCCAAAGAGTCTCTTCTACCCTTACCAAGAGGAAAGTACACTGAACAAATTTCAGTACAGTAATCAACCCTTTGGGTGAAGAAGTGTTAAGTATCTCATTGTTGTCATGTGTATGAGGAAAGATGAGAATGTGTAAATAATAGGCCAGACTATTCTGTGTAAGTGTAGGCAAAGAAAAAATAAGCCGTAACCTGAGAGAGGGATCCAATGCATTACTGTCTGGCCAGTCAAAGTATCCAATACCTCTCTAGTGGTAGTATCTCAACGGGCAGCTGGTGCCCTGGCCAACCTACTACCTACAGAGTAATGCAACATGTAATGACAGTAACAGGAATGTTTAGATGAAAGTTCAATAGTAGTTTATGATGATGTGAGGCAGATCATTTGCTGAGCAATAAATAACAATTGTTTACAGTATGCATATATGATATGACCATAGATGTATTTTATGCTATTCCTTATGAAGAATGAAAGTTTTGTTACTTAACAGTTTCATGGATATTGGATTTTTGCTAAAGTCAGTGATTATTATTACAAAATACTTTATGCACAAGCACTGTGTGGTACTGTTTCAAAGATAGTGTTAAGGTAATAATGGTTTTGGGCATATCTTGACAGGCAAAGTAATTCTACATTTTGCTGAAGTCAGTAATTATTGATGGAAACTAGTTACTTCATAACCCCTGTGTAGTACTGTTTCACAGGACTAAGGACATACAATATTGGCTTTTATATGGAAAGAATAATCTTGTAATATATTGCAGATGTTACATGTCATTGGAAATAATGGTACTGTGTATATTTACTGTAGGCATATATGTGATAATGCTGCTGCAATCAAATGGTACTGCATATGTGATATTTACTGTCGGCTTATATGTGACACTGCTGCAAAGATAGTGTTAAGTATTTATTTTTCTTCGCATATCCCTTTAAAAAAAGTGAACGTTGTGTTTATTTTGTGATTCTTTTCTACATATATCAGTCACATGTCACTAGATTGAAAGTAAACTATGATGCCATTATTATAGGCCAGTTTATAAGAAGTGCAATTACTTTATTTATGAAAAATTACATTATTATGTTTGTTTTGTTAGAGATTATTTTCTTATTACTGTGAATAAGAGAAATAATAAAATTTCCAATGTATACTCCAATATATTGTATTTTTACCAATGTTACCCTATCTTTATTGGTAATTCTGAAGAATAACTGCACATGGACCGCAAGGAACGTAACCGAGACTACAACATCCACTAGGGATTTTGGCATCCAATGTATTTCCCCGTGTTTAGTACTGGCCCCTGGTGCTTATTTACATTTGACCACCTAAAAATAACGGTAAATTCTTAATAAGCAACCCGAACACTCTAGGAAACTGTAATTTTCAAATACCCGGCGCGGAGTTATTATTAAGATTTATACCTTTATTGATTTAGGGGAATCCGTGCCAATCTAGGGGAATTTGAGGCCCAGATCTAGGGTAAAATAAATTCAGGCCGTGGAAACCCTGACTACAATTGACAGTTTTCTAATCTTTGGAAGGGTATATATACTCTTATAAATTGTAAAGTCTCTTCCCAAATTAGTGTGTTGATCGGAAACACCATTTATTGTTGTTGTTGTTGTTGTTGTTGTTGTTGTTGTTGTTGTAGAAATCCCTCGTTGATAGTCCACAAAAATTTTATGCAAATACAAATCCTTTGTGGGTTTCTATTGCATGAAATGTAACAAGTGTGACCTTAGCAAGTGTCTACATGAAACATAGGCCTAGGTGATGTCTTATATATTGTTTTTTTATTCAATTTTGTATTTCAACATGGTTTTTTTTAACTCTTATTATCAAAATACAATTATATTTCAATAAATTACACAAATGTAGTTATGAACTTATACAAAGTGAAATATGTGATTTAAACATTCTTTTGTTAAACAATTCGAAATATTACTTAGTAAATTTACTTTCATTTAATATTATCCAATTAATTTTCTCGCATTTTTTTTCATTTCCATCTGAGCATTGTGAGATTTTTGCATCACACACACACACACACACACACACACACACACACACACACACATATATATATATATATATATATATATATATATATATATATATATATATATATATATATATATATATATATATATATATATATATATATATATATATATATATATATTTTCATTTTTTATCTTTCGTAAAACATCAAGATGAAAATTGCAGATAAAAATTATTGGAATAAAGTTATTTTACTTTTACCAACTAATACTTGCAATGAACCTTTAATATAACAAACTTTAAAGATAAATAGAGAATTGTTGGTATAAAATATCTATTTCTATTAGCTTTTGAAACTCATTTACTATATATTTCATAAAAGTAACATTTGATGGACATAATTTTAACCGTCAATAGCTGTCCATAGCTGTCCATAGTAGTGTACGTGTACATAGAATTTCTTTAGATCCCAAGCCTGAAAAGTATATAAAAACACAAAGAAATTATATAAACATACCATAAAACTAATAAAATTTATTATTAGTACCGTCGAATATTTTCAAATGATAATTTAGATATGACTTTCAATATGATATTTTGTATTTAGGCTTGTTGACATAGATTCTTATAGGTATTTCTGTCATGGCGTCTGGGGAAATTGTCCCCAAATAAGAAAAATCTGGGGATTTCTGGGGCAAGTTTTGGGAATCATTTTGACAATTTAGGCAAAATTTCATTTTTTATGGCTACAAAAATTCCTGAAGGAAATTATATAACACAGTATAACAAAAAGATAATACATAACACGTAGGTTAGACTGTGTTGAAGAATGCTAGGGAGAAAATTTACTTTATTTTAGGGTAATTTTGATATATTTTTGGTTTGTTTAGGGACTTCCCTTCATTGGCAATATGACTGATGGAGTGGTGGCACTAGACAAAATGTCTTCCTCAGTCAACAAGTTTTTATATATTTTTGTGTGTTTTAAGTGACTTTGCTATAAGTATTAGTGTTTTAAACTAAGTTATGTAACTTTATTGTTAACTTAACCTATAGTTAGAGGTGACAAACTCAGAAATTATCTGTAAAATGAAGAAGAGCTCTGGTGTGCTTCATTCTGTGCCTACTTCAGTAAAGTCATTCATAATCCAGGCTTCTTTTAGTCCTCATGTTGTATAAAGGTCAAATTACAGTCTATTTTAGGTAGAATTGTAGTTTTAGTTTAATACAGGACAAAACTTCTATAGGGGAAAACCCTCTTTCCCTTCATTAAATATCCACAAATGAACCGTTCTGCCATGGTCCCTTCCCAACTGACACGTGGTGGGAACCGGTGGTTTAGTTGGAAGGAAAACAGGAAAATCCTCATTATTGATGATTTAGATAAACTTGAAATTAATTACAAACAGAAGGAAAAACAGTTTGTTCCTCAAGGAAATTTGTCCTGAAATAAAATATAAAATTTGAGGTTTTGCACTATTGACAGTACTCCATAAATTCTGCCCTGTATGCATTATTCAAGGATCTTGCATTCTATACGTAATCTTATCCTGTGCTTTAACCGACTGCTTTTGCCGTTGTTTTATTTGCAATGACGTCAATGGGATGTGTCCTGGCTTAAGGTACCTCCACCTAACCTTACTGAGGTCATAACCTCCCCCCCCCCCACTTGTGTCAGGTACAGCATTTCAAAACAGAATACACCGTAGGCTGTGTCTTCTGTTGTCTGTAGCAAATGTTGTAATTAAGAGAAAAATACAAAACTCTGAGGCTCCGTCCACACAATGAACTTTAAGGTGACGTCAGAAGCGTAGAAGCAGCAAACAAAGATCTGTAAAGTTTTTATCAAATTTTGGGAGTTTTTACCACAGCAACGAGACTTGTACCTGGAGGATAAAGATTGGAGAGATGGTGAGTTTGATAAAATCGTTGCCTTAAGTATGAAGTTAGGTTTTATCACCAATTCTGTATAGACAAGACAAATTGGTTTTATTTTTTTTATAGTTTCGGTCAGAACAACATTTTCTAATAAAAAAAATACTCTTTCAACAGGAAAACTCCCAATTTTCAATATTAACCTTACCCGATAATCATGTAGCTGTCAACTCCGTTGCCCGACAGAATTCTACGGAAGGGATACGCCAGCGATCACTATACAAGAAGGGGGTGTACTCACCAGCGCCACCTGTGGCCAGGTACTATAGTACTTCTTGTTGACACCACTTCAATTTTTCCTCTGTCGTGCTTCCGGCAAGACATTCATGGATACGCTCTTAATTTTGGAGTCTTTTCACGGTTTTTGGTGAAGTATTTCTCTAAGATTTCAGCTTTCGCTATACAGGATACTTGTCTTTTAGCTTAGATAGCTTTTAGATTAGTTTTGATTAATGGTTTAACGATATTTTGCCTTATTTTGGAATCCCCCCTTGACTGTTCTTTGATTCAAGATGTCCGACCTTGCTCAAGCTCCTCCCCATAGGCGATGTAGGACTTGTATTAGGCGTATTCCGAAGGCCTCGGTTGATCCTCACTCCGTTTGTTCCAACTGTCGGGGAAAATCCTGTCAGTTGGAAGATCGATGTGAGGAATGCGCCGGACTTTCGGAACTTGAATTTGTTCGATTCCTCAAGTACACTACTAAGTTAGAGAGAGAGAGAGTTAGGAGGAGTTCGGCTCGCTCTTCACTTTATTCCTCACCCCATGATCCTCAACCTTTTCCTCCCCCTGTAGTGGCTACCCCCGATCCTACTATTTGTGCTCAGCCTGATATGTCTGATGTTTTGCGTGCCATTCAGGCTTTAGGTGACAAAGTGGAATCGGTAGTGTGTGACCACAAGTTCCTTTTGGCCGACGTCAAGGAACTTAAGGTGAAAAGTGCGGTGGGAAGTGGTAGTGCCAGTGCTGTGCCGAGTGCTAGTGTCAGTGTCAGTGTTGTGCGTGAGGGTACTTCTGTGCGTGCCAGTCGTCCTCCCAGTCCGGGACCTCTTGCAAGCTCCCAAGCCCAGGGGAGAAGCAATGTCGAAGGGCAAAAGGGTTCGGCAGGACTTGATCGGCGCACAGCAGTATCCTCGGTGGTTGCGGGCGTATCTTACAGAGATCGTCACTTCCACCCTCAGACGATTGAGCCCTTATTTTCCTCGTCTGCAGAAGAACTTTCGGGGAGAAAACGCTGGTCTCAGGTCTCAAGACCTCTTAAGCGCAAAGTCCAGACCGCACAACCCGGATGTAGTCATTGGGCTAGCTCTGACTCGCCGCAGTCATCAGGTGACTGCACGCCTCCTAAGAGAAGTAAGGCGAGACCTCAACAGACCTCAACTTCTGTTAAGGCTCTGCCTCAACAGACCTCAACGTCTGTTGATCCCAAGATGGCTGTGCTACAGTCTATGCAGTCGCAGCTTGCGGTATTGATGCGTGAGTTTCAGGCAGAGAAGGTTACACCTCCTCCTGCGAGCGCTCCTCCTCCTCTACGCAGTCCAGTCTGCCAGACGTACGAAGTTGAGGTTCCTCAAGCTACCTCCATGCGTGAGCTACCGCGTTGGGAGTTGCCAGCTACCAGCGTTGTACTGCAACCACCTCCTCCTTGAGGCAGGAACCCCTTACCTCGCGGCAACCTCCTCAACAATGGGGACAGGAGTCTTATGCCTTACAATCTCCTCTTCCTGTGAGGCAAGAGTTTCTTACAGTTAGACCTTCCTCTCGGCAGCAACCTCTTGAGGTACGACAACCTCTACCATCCTTGAGGCAGTCACCTCAGCTCTCGCAGCTGATACCTCCACCTTCCTCGAGGCGAGAACCTCAACTCTTGAGGCAAGCACCTCAAGAACCTCAACTCGTGAGACAGGAGCCGCTTTCTGCGCAGCCGCCACCTCAACTCTCGCTGCACCCACCTCAAGAACCTCAACTCGGGAGTCAGGAACTGCTTACTGCGCAGCCACCTCTACCCTTGAAGCAAGCGCAACTCTTGAGACAGGAACCTCATGCAATGAGTCAGCCACCTCAGCGCATGCATCTACCGCTTTCTCCTCAGCTTGAGCAGTCTTTGCAGCCTGAACCTCAGGTTTTACTACAGTCACCTCTCGCCACACTTGCTCCCCAGACTCCCGCAGAGCCTCCTTCTTCCCAGCCTCATGACTTTGTCATTACTAGCCCTCATCCTCTTCAACAGAGACTTGAGGATGAATCCGCAAGTGTTTATGCACCCGCTTGTCAGGATTCTGCCGTTCAGCATACCGCTGTAACTTTACCTCTCGCTTCTCAACACTCAGGTGATGAGGTTTCTGAAGAGGAAGCTGCGCACCTGGATTATCCCTCTTCTGACGTGGAGGAACCCAAGTCGTTACCACCCTCCATTGACTTTCGCAAGGTCCTGGCTCTTTTCAGAGAAGTTTACCCGGATCACTTTGTTTCTGCTACCCCTCGCTCTCCTCCATCAGAATTTTCTCTAGGCATGCAAACTGTTAAGTCTGCCTACACTAAGCTCGTCTTCGCTAGATCTTCTAAGAGAGCTTTGAGAATGTTAGGGGAGTGGTTACATTCCAAGCAGCAACTAGGGAAGACGTCATTCATGTTTCCTCCTACTAAGCTGACATCTAAGGCGGGCGTATGGTATGCCACAGGAGAGGAACCAGGCTTGGGAATCCCTGCCTCTGCCCAGGCTGACTTCTCAAGTTTGGTTGACTCTCCACGAAGGTCGGCTATGAGGCGCTCTAAGGTCTGCTGGACCTTTTCTGACTTAGACCACTTCTTAAAGGGAGTCTTTCGCGCCTTTAAGATTTTTAATTTTCTCGACTGGTGCCTGGGGGCCTTGAGCAAGAAGACTGCCCCATCCGACAAGGACTCGGCCATGCTTATAATGTCCTGTATGGATAAGGCAATTCGCGATGGTTCCGGCGAACTTGCCTCCATGTTTGTTTCGGGAGTACTCAAGAAAAGGGAACAACTCTGCACCTTTCTTTCCACTGGTATCACCTCTTGTCAAAGGTCTCAGTTACTTTTTGCTCCGCTTTCTAAGTTCCTGTTTCCTGAGGACCTTATCAAGGAATTGTCTGCGGCCCTTATTCAGAAGGACACTCATGACCTTGTGGCCTCTTCAGCTCGTAAGGCTAAGGTTGCTCCTTCGGTTCCTAGAACTTACCGCACCCCAGTGACCGATACTCCTGCTTCAAGATTTATTCCGCCCTTTCGTGGCAGAGCCCCCAGCCGAGGAAGTACCCGTTCAGACGGTTTCAGGGGCAGGTCCAGGAATGGTTCCAAGCCTTCGAAAGGCAAACATTGACTCTCCTCCTCTCCAGACAGCAGTAGGAGCCAGACTCAAGATCTTCTGGCAAGCTTGGGAAAGAAGAGGTGCAGACGCCCAGTCTGTCAAGTGGCTAAGGGAGGGTTACAGGATACCATTCTGCCGCAATCCCCCTCTGACCACTTCTCCCATCAACCTCTCTCCCAACTACAAGGAAAAGGAAAAGAGGCTAGCGTTGCACCAAGAGGTGTCGCTCCTGTTACAGAAGGAGGCAGTGGTGATAGTCCGGGACCATCAATCCCCGGGCTTCTACAACCGTCTCTTTCTGGTGGCCAAGAAGACAGGAGGTTGGAGACCGGTGCTGGACGTCAGCGCGCTCAATGCTTATGTCACCAAGCAGACGTTCACTATGGAGACGACGAAGTCGGTCCTAGCAGCGGTCAGGCAGGAGGACTGGATGGTCTCATTGGATCTGAAAGACGCCTACTTTCACGTTCCTATTCATCCAGACTCCCAACCTTTCCTGAGATTCGTTTTTGGAAAGGTTGTGTACCAATTCAGAGCCCTGTGTTTTGGCCTAAGCACGGCTCCTATGGTGTTTACGCGACTGATGAGGAATGTTGCGAAATTCCTCCACTTGGCGGACATCAGAGCCTCCCTTTATTTAGACGACTGGCTGTTAAGAGCCCCCACAAGTCGTCGCTGTCTGGAGAGTCTCAACTGGACTTTGGACTTGATCAAGGAACTGGGTCTTTTAGTCAACTTAGAAAAGTCCCAACTTATTCCTTCCCAAACTATCGTTTACCTGGGAATGGAGATTCGGAGTCAAGCTTTTCGGGCTTTTCCGTCGGCCCCAAGAATCAGCCAAGCCCTAGAGTGCATTCTGAGCATGCTGAAGAGGAACAGATGCTCGGTGAGACAGTGGATGAGTCTAACAGGGACCCTGTCATCGTTAGCCCTGTTCATCGAGTTAGGGAGACTCAACCTCCGCCCCCTTCAATTCCATCTAGCAGCTCACTGGGACAAGAATATGACGCTCGAAGCGGTCTCTATTCCTGTTACCAAAGAGATGAAGGCTACTCTCATGTGGTGGAAGAGCAACATCCTTCTCAAGGAGGGTCTATCGTTAGCAGTTCAGACCCCCAACCTTCATCTCTATTCGGACGCATCAGACTCAGGCTGGGGCGCGACCTTGGACGGACAGGAATGCTCGGGAACATGGAACAAGGAACAGGAAACGCTTCACATCAACTGCAAGGAGTTGCTGGCAGTTCATCTAGCCTTAATGAACTTCAAGTCCCTCCTGCTAAACAAGGTGGTGGAGGTGAACTCCGACAACACCACAGCCTTGGCTTACATCTCCAAGCAGGGAGGGACCCATTCGAGGAAGCTGTACGAGATAGCAAGGGACCTCCTCATTTGGTCAAGAAGTCTAAACCTCTCTCTGCTAACGAGGTTCATTCAGGGTAACATGAACGTCTCGGCAGATCGCCTCAGCAGGAAAGATCAAGTCATCCCCACGGAATGGACCCTTCACAAGAGCGTGTGCAACAGACTTTGGACCTTGTGGGGTCAGCCAACGATAGATCTGTTCGCCACCTCCATGACCAAGAGGCTCCCCTTATACTGTTCCCCAGTTCCAGACCCAGCAGCAGTTCACGTGGATGCTTTTCTGCTGGATTGGTCCCATCTAGAGCTATATGCATTCCCGCCGTTCAAGATCATCAACAGAGTCATTCAGAAGTTCGTCTCTCACGAAGGGACACGGCTGACGCTGGTTGCTCCCCTTTGGCCTGCAAGAGAATGGTTCACAGAGGTACTTCAATGGCTGGTCGACGTTCCCAGGACTCTCCCTCTAAGAGTGGACCTTCTACGTCAACCTCACGTAAGGAAGGTACACCCAAACCTCCACGCTCTTCGTCTGACTGCCTTCAGACTGTCGAAAGACTCACTAGAGCTAGAGGCTTTTCGAAGGAGGCGGCCAGAGCGATTGCCAGAGCAAGGAGGATATCCACTCGTAGAGTCTATCAATCCAAGTGGGAAGTCTTCCGAGGCTGGTGCAGAGCCAATGCAGTTTCCTCTACCAATACCTCTGTAACCCAAGTCGCTGACTTCCTGTTACATCTTAGGAATGTGAGATCTCTTTCGGCTCCTACGATCAAAGGGTACAGAAGTATGTTGGCTTCAGTTCTCCGCCACAGAGGTTTGGATCTTTCCTCCAACAAGGATCTACAGGACATCCTTAAATCTTTCGAGACTACTAAAGAACGTCGATTGTCCACTCCAGGCTGGAATCTAGACGTAGTCTTAAGGTTCCTTATGTCTCCTAGGTTTGAACCTCTCCAGTCAGCTTCGTTCAAAGACCTTACCCTCAAGACTCTTTTCCTCGTCTGCCTTGCAACAGCCAAAAGAGTTAGTGAGGTTCACGCCTTCAGCAGGAACATAGGATTCACATCCGAATCAGCAACATGTTCCTTACAGCTCGGTTTTTTAGCAAAAAATGAACTTCCTTCACGTCCTTGGCCTAGATCGTTCGATATTCCTAGCCTTTCCAACATGGTGGGTAACGAGCTAGAGAGAGTTCTTTGCCCTGTCAGAGCTCTTAAATACTACCTTAAAAGGTCAAAACCTTTAAGAGGACAATCAGAGGCCTTATGGTGTGTCATCAAGAAACCTTCGATGCCTATGTCCAAAAACGCAGTTTCGTATTATATAAGGCTGCTGATTAGAGAAGCTCATTCTCACATGAAGGATGAAGACCTTGCTTTGCTGAAGGTAAGGACCCACGAAGTGAGAGCTGTAGCTACTTCGATGGCCTTTAAACAGAACCGTTCTCTGCAAAGTATTATGGATGCAACCTTTTGGAGGAGCAAGTCAGTGTTTGCATCATTTTATCTCAAAGATGTCCAGTCTCTTTACGAGAACTGCTACACCCTGGGACCATTCGTAGCAGCGAGTGCAGTAGTAGGTGAGGGCTCAGCCACTACATTCCCTTAATCCCATAACCTTTTTTAACCTTTCTCTTGAATGCTTTTATTGTTGTTTTTTGGGTTGTTACGGTAGGCTAGAAGCCTTCCGCATCCTAGTTGATTTGGCGGGTGGTCAATTCGTTCTTGAGAAGCGCCTAGGTTAGAGGTTGTGTAGAGGTCCTTTAGTATGGGTTGCAGCCCTTTTTTACTTCAGCACCTTAGGGTTGTTCAGCCTCCTAAGAGGAACGCTGCGCTCAGTAAGGAAGACGAACTTGTTAAAGGCAGAGTAATGGTTCAAGTCGACTTCCTTACCAGGTACTTATAATTTCATTGTTATTTTGAATAACTGATAATATGAAATACGGGATACTTAGCTTCATGATATACTTGCTCACTGGTTTCACCCACCTCCCTGGGTGTGAATCAGCTACATGATTATCGGGTAAGGTTAATATTGAAAAATGTTATTTTCATTAGTAAAATAAATTTTTGAATATACTTACCCGATAATCATGATTTAATTGACCCACCCTTCCTCCCCATAGAGACCCTCTTAATGAGAGAATGCCTTGATGAAGTCATTGAGCTTCAGCACGGCATTTCATTCCCGTGCTGAATCTTGGTGACGGGCAAGAGGGCTCTCGAACTTCGGGAAATTGCTCCCCCAGTTCGAATCTAAATTTCTCTCTTTCATCTTTTTCTTCTGCTTAATATTACTTCGACCTTCTCTTAATTTTATCAACTTTCTTTCATCTTGCTGTCCTATCTCTATGATTATTATTTTTCTTAGTTATATATATATGTAGATGTATGCATATATATATATATTTATTTATTGTATTTGTTCATTTATTTATTTATCTATTTTTTTTTCTATTTTATTTAAATGGCGTGGATATTTCCACATTCGTTATTACTGCCTGCTTAGATGAATGGGAGAAGGGATCACGGTTGGGAGGTATTCGCATTCAAAGCTATATATGAGAGTATTGGATGATCTCAGCCATCCCAAAGATGGTTTGGACCTTTTTGGCGGAACTACTCTCAAGGGTTGGGTCATCGGAATCCAGGGGGATCCAATCCTTGAGGTGGGACTCTCGGCTTTTGGCCGGAAGCCCATCATTACAGATATGGGGAGGATGATTCCATATTACTTTGGTCTCAGTCCTAACAGGCGGGTTTAGCTTACACCTGTGCCTCTATATCTGTTTTGATGCTATCCTTCGGGTAGGGTATGGAGTGGACCATCGGGGAAATATACTCTCATTGTGCCGATAGTGGAGAATGCAAATTTCCTTTCCAACGTATGATACTTTCTTATAATTCTCAAGCAGGTACCCCAACAAAACAACAAAAAACCTGAAAATCCCATCCTTAAATATGGACCCTTCAAATACTGACTCCCCATCCCCTGGATTTGCTGACTCCCCCCCGGCACTGTTGACGACTTCTGCTACTGTAATTAAGGAAAACTCTGTTGACGACCTTCGAACTAAAAAGGACCACTCTACTGATGTTAAAAAATCTAGCAATTTGGGTAACACAGGGAAACTACGATTCCTTCATGTTTCCCAAATCCCATTAGAGACAAATTATGATGATATATATAGAGCATTTGAGTGCTATGGATTGATAAAGGAAATAAGGATGAGACTTGGAGATGAAAAATGGGACTCTTGGATATCTTTTGAAAGTCACGATGAGGCGTTTAATGCCATAAGTAATATTAGTAGTATCAAAATTAACGAATTGAACATCATGGGAGCTCTTTGTGATAAGGTCCCAAAGGAATTGGATGTGTACAAACCTGCTGATTGGTTTGAAAAAGATAGAAATGTACCCATGCCTTCACAGAGAAAACCCAAACCACCAATGTGGCTCTTAGCTGAACCTAAAGGGATAATAGGGAATTATTTTAAGATATGTAAGTTTATCCAAAAAAAAGTAGGAACCATAGCACCTGGAGATATATCTCGTTTTGGGAAGAACAGTTATCTCATCCATGCCAAATCTTCGACTCAGTCTGCAATACTGTCTAACTTACAGACAGGCAGTGATGAAATTACATTGGAAATGAAACCTCATCTTAATTTTAGTTATGGAAGGGGAGTGGTCTTTAATAAGGACCTATACGAATTTACAGAGGAGGAGATACTTTCTATGTGTCCATTAAATGTATGGAAAGTGCATAAGATTCCTGGAACTTCAATGATTATACTCACTTTCCAGGATGCTGATGTACCTTTCCATATTTTTATTGAAAATGAAAGGATTAAAGTTCGGCCTTTCAAACAAAAGCCCCTGCAATGTTTTAATTGTTTTAAATTTGGACACCCATCCAAAGTTTGTAAAAATGGAAAATTGTGTGGTATTTGCTCCAAAACTTATCATGGAGAATGTACACTTGAGGCCAGGTGTTCAAATTGCAATTTGAATCATAAATCAACTGATAGGAGATGCGAACTGTATAAGTTGGAGGAAGCTGCCCTAAACAAATCAAGTTTAGAACACATAAGTGTGGGACATGCAAAAAGATTGTTGAATAAATCAACCAGCTATGCAAAGGCCTTAAAATCAAAGGTAAATTTACCACAGGAGACAGCAACCCCACCTAGCACTGCCAGTAATCCTAAGAAAAGAAATACAACCTCTGATAATAAAGTACTGCATGACAAGGTAATCATATCGCCTTCTGAGGCTTTGCCACAGCATATTAAAAATGGGTCATTGCCCATTTCTGTACAGCCTTCGTCCCCCATTACCAGCAATAGTACTAACCTCTCCCAGGCTATGTCCTTGCCTGATTTGATGGAGATGCCACCTGACACCAAGTTACCAGGTGCACCTGTATTGGGGAAGGTGCAAAAACCTGGTAGCTCAAAACCTACTAATCGGAAAAGAGAGAGACCTCCATCTCTCTCGCCCCCCTCCATAAGAAATATCAAAATTACGACGTCAAATAAGTATGATGATTTGTCAGTTGATATTTCTGATCTGGAAGTCAATTTAAATAAATCGGAAATTCAAGTGGAGGTCCACCAACCTCCTCAACAATCAGATCAAAAAGACAAAAAGAAAATCATAAATTCTAAACCCAATCTATCAAGACCCTCTTTAATAAAACCACCAAAAAATAGTGTTAGATCAAACACTGCTAATGGGAAGACTCCATCCAAGGGGTCTACCAAATTATAAACCATAGTTTTTTCCTCCATTTTGCAATGGAATTGTCAGGGTTTAAGGGCCAAATATGAAGAACTTAAGCTCCTTATTCATGAGCATTCCCCCATAATTATTTGTCTACAGGAGAGCAAACTTGATCATAATACCCCTTCCCCTCGCGAATACATTAGTTATAGGACACCATATGATCACCAAGTGGGGAGCCATGGCGGAAGTCTCATATACGTTCGTCGAGATGTTCCCCAAGTTTCTCTGTCTATTCGTACACCTCTGCAGGCAGTGGTTGTACAGATCGACATAGGGCGAAAATATACAATTTGTTCTCTGTACTTGCCTCCAAATGATAACATTTTGTATGACAACTTAGTGGAGGTGATTCAACAACTCCCTCAACCTTTCCTTTTACTTGGAGATTTGAATGGTAGACACCCTTTGTGGGGTGATGTTTTAGCAAACACGAGGGGAAATATCATATCATCAATTGTGGAAAATGAAGATGTGGGACTCCTTAATACAGGAGAGCCCACACACTTTCATGTCCAGACAGGTACCTTGTCATGTATTGACCTATCAATCGTAAGCTCTAATTGCCTTCTCGACTTTGATTGGAGAACATTAGATGATTGGCATACTAGTGATCACGCACCAATCATTATAAACACCAACAATGGTCCACCTTTACAGGGATCGCCACGATGGAATCTTGACACGGCGGACTGGGATAAATTTCGTGAACTAAGCGAAATTGAGGGGGATGCAGGACAAGTTGAAAATATCGATGATGCCATAGACTTACTGAATGGAACTCTCCATACAGCAGGAGTCAATTCAATTCCCAAAACAACAGGGTTATTCAAACGACGACCCGTCCCGTGGTGGTCTTCAGAACTAACTGCCCTCCACAGAGCCACAAGAAGATCTCCAACACGATTGCGTAGACGCAGAACTGATGAGAATTTAATTATGTACAAGAAATGTAGAGCACAGTTCCGTCGTGCCATGAAAGAAGCAAGGCTCCAGTCATGGATGTCTTTTGTTTCCTCCATTAACAGTAGGACACCACCATCTGCTGTGTGGAGGAAAGTAAAAAAGATAGCTGGCAAATTCACCCCCAACCCACCACCAGTGTTGAAGGTGAATGGCCAGTATGTAACCGAAGCAAATGATGTTAGCAATGCCCTGGCTAATCATTTTTCAAATGTATCCAGCAAGTGTGAAGGAGCCCCTGGTCACCAGTATAGGAGCACTGAAGAAAAGAAAATTTTAAATTTTGCAACAAGAAGGGAAGAGTCGTATAATTCTCCTTTCACTGAAAGAGAATTTGATTCCGCACTTGCTCATTGCAATGATACAGCCCCTGGACCCGATGGAATTCCATATGCAATGATTAAACATGTACATTTTAATACAAAGCTATTTATTTTAAGTATTATTAATAGAATATGGCATGATCATAGTTACCCAAGTGTTTGGGAACTAGCCATTATTTTAGCCTTTTTAAAACCCGGTAAAGACAAGTTTTTAGCAGCAAACTATCGTCCAATTGCATTGACATCTTGTTTATGTAAAATCATGGAGAAGATGGTCAATGCAAGGCTGGTGTGGTACCTTGAAAAGAAAGGTATTTTATCACCGATTCAATGTGGATTCCGAAAAATGCACTCAACGACTGATGTGTTGATACGACTAGAGTCTTCTATTTGTGAAGCCTTTGCTTCCAAACAGCACCATGTTACAGTATTTTTTGACCTTGAAAAGGCCTATGATACCACATGGAGATATGGTATTCTTAAAACCATTCATGAATTGGGATTGAGAGGAGAGCTGCCACTATTTATTCAGGCATTTCTTTCACGTAGAGTTTTTCAAGTGAGAGTGGGGGAAACTCTATCAGAGAGTAAGTGCCAGGAAGAAGGAGTTCCTCAGGGTAGTGTGCTGAGTGTAACCCTTTTTGCACTAGCAATTAATGGGATATCCTCAGCCATTCCCCAGGATGTTCTCTCAACATTATTTGTGGATGATCTCTCAATATCATTTGCTGGCACTAAAATGGCAATGGTTGAGAGAAAAATCCAACTCTCTATTGATAAAATTATCCAGTGGGCTGACATGAATGGATTTAAGTTCTCGACAAGTAAAACTACCATTGTCCATTTTTGTCGTATCCGGGGAGTACATCCAGACCCGGATATATACATTAAAAGTCAACGGATACCATGTGCAAGAGAAGCTAAATTTTTAGGTTTGATATTTGATTGTAGGCTTACATGGGTTTCTCACTTAAAAGCATTAAAAGCTAAATGTGTTGAAGCTCTGAATATCTTAAAAGTATTATCCCATACATCATGGGGGGCAGACCGCAGTACTATTTTAAAATTATACAAGGCCTTGATTTTTTCCAAAATTAGTTATGGTTGTGAGGTATATTCTTCAGCCACCTCAAGCCGGTTAAAAATATTAGACTCGATACATCATGCAGGTATTAGATTATCTACTGGAGCTTTTAAAACCTCGCCTATCCCAAGTCTCCTTGTTGATGCTGGAGAGTTACCTCTAGACCTTTACCGAATGTCTTCCGTTCTTCGGTATTGGTTTAGATTGCAAAGACTCCCTAACTCTCTAGCCTTTCAGACTGCAAGCCTTGTAAGACACGCATCATACTTTGAGTTGCACCCAAAATCTCCTCAACCCTATGGCTTTCGGGTGAAACGATTATTAAATAGTCTGGATATAATTAGAAATAAGGTACTTCCATTCAAGGTATCATCAACGCCTCCATGGAAGTTACCAGAGATATCTTTTTGTAAATATTTTATTGGAGATAAGAAGAATATGTCAGACCTAGAAGCCAGGTCTCTTTTTAATGAACATGTTAAAGAACATAGAGGATCAACTTTTATCTATACTGATGGCTCCAAATCTGATGCTGGCGTTGGATTTGGAGTACATAGTAATGGTTTTAATTGTAGAGGTGCACTTCCTCTGACCGCTTCCATATTTACTGCCGAACTGTATGGCATATTAACCGCTATTGAGAAAATAGCATTGGAGAAGGAGGGTAATTTTACAATTTTTAGTGATGCAAGGAGTGTCCTTCAAGCTATGGAAGTTTTTAATTCTAATAACCCTCTAGTTTTAAAGATTTTAGAATGGCTTCTCATTATTGGACGGAGAGGTATAACAGTTCAATTTTGTTGGGTTCCAGCACATGTAGGTGTGTCTGGGAATGAGAAGGCAGATTCACTGGCTAAGGAGGCTGCATCCGAGTTGCTGCCAAGAAGGTATCCCATTGCCTGTAATGATTTCTTACCTGTCATCAAGAACTTGGTTTGCAATAAATGGCAACAGCAATGGGATAGTCAAGATGGCAATAAAATGCGAGAGATAACAAATGACATATCTCCTTGGAGGTATAATATGATGCCCCGAAAATGGGAGACGTCTCTTTGTCGTCTCCGTATTGGTCACACTCGGTTGACACACGAGTTTCTGCTGAAGGGCCAACACCAACCGTATTGTGATGACTGCTTAGTACCTCTAACAGTAAGGCATTTGTTGACCGAATGCCCCAATTATAACAACTTGCGGAATAGATATTTGTTTGAGGCTCGAGGTGAGGGTGGCAGGTTCATCCTTGCCAAGATTCTTGGAAATGATGTGTCCTACCATGCAAGTGGCATTTTTAGATTTATTTCAGAAGCAGGTCTTCTGAAAAATATTTAACTTTTATTACATTCAACTTTTATGATTTTAATTGAATACTCTTTTATTTTTTATTTTATTTTATCTTTTATTTTTGTATACATAAATTAAATGTTACCGGCGTCAATGACCTCAGATGTCAGGATGCCTGAAAACTTTAAATCAATCAATCAATCCCCATAGAGAACCAGTGGATCGAGGAAAAATTGAAGTGGTGTCAACAAGAAGTACTATAGTACCTGGCCACAGGTGGCGCTGGTGAGTACACCCCCTTCTTGTATAGTGATCGCTGGCGTATCCCTTCCGTAGAATTCTGTCGGGCAACGGAGTTGACAGCTACATGATTATCGGGTAAGTATATTCAAAAATTTATTTTACTAATGAAAATAACATTTTAAACAAAAAAAAATACATTTACTTTTGGTGCTAATGAATAATCAGTGATATACCCTAATATATCCGCCGTTAATGGCCGACACCGGAAATCCTTTTATTGTATTGAAGTGGTGCATAGTTGCATCTTGTTAACAGGAAAAGGAAGGTTTCCTGTACTGGGGCTTCAGCAGAAATATCCAGTTTCGAGATGAGATTATTAAATGTATTTGGATCCATTCTCGTATAATATGTGAAATCTAGTTCCTATTCGCTTCCCAACTCCCACCAGTATTACTGTTACAAGACTTCCCAAATTTTCTTATCTCTGCACCCAATTTTCTTCCTTATTTTTTCTATTACACTAAAAAAAAGAAATCTTTTTGCTCGTACGACTATTTTCTCGTTACTCGTACACCAATCACTTGTGCTGCCATCACTAGTCACCACCACCAGGAGGCTCTCACTGTCCAACTGTCATTGCTTGGACGCAAGCATAAAGGCCCTTAGTGATCTTTGTTCGATGAGATGAAAAGTTCAGCGAACAATGTTCTGTTGTGTATTAATATTTGGTCAGCCAATGTCACTTGTTAAGGTTTTGAAATATACAGAGCAATTAATATTCTATACAGTTATGGAATAGGGGGAAAATACGATGAAATGGGAGGAATTATCCGCAAATAAATATAATGCTCGAGTATCCTTGTTATACTGTACTATACTCTCAAATAGCCGAGTACTTTGTTTCATGAAGTTGTAACTTTACAAAAGTTTCCAAAATTTCCAGAATGTACCTTACCCTTTCCCTTACCCTTTCCCTTACCCTTTCCCTTTACCCTTTCCCTTACCCTTTCCCTTTCCCTTTCCCTTACCCTTTCCCTTACCCTTTCCCTTTACCCTTTCCCTTACCCTTTCCCTTTCCCTTTCCCTTTACCCTTTCCCTTACCCTTTCTCTTTTTCTTTCCCTTTCCCTTACCCTTTCCCTTTACCCTTTCCCTTTCCCTTTACCCTTTCCCTTACCCTTACCCTTTCTCTTTTTCTTTCCCTTTCCCTTACCCTTTCCCTTTCCCTTTCCCTTTCCCTTTCCCTTACCCTTTCCCTTTCCCTTTCCCTTTCCCTTTCCCTTACCCTTTCCCTTTCCCTTTACCCTTTCCCTTACCCTTTCCCTTTCCCTTTCCCTTTACCCTTTCCCTTACCCTTTCCCTTACCCTTTCCCTTACCCTTTCCCTTTCCCTTTCCCTTACCCTTTCCCTTAACCTTTCCCTTACCCTTTCCCTTAACCTTTCCCTTACCCTTTCCCTTAACCTTTCCCTTTCCCTTTCCCTTAACCTTTCCCTTTCCCCTTACCCTTTCCCTTTCCCTTACCCTTTCCCTTACCCTTTCCCTTTACCCTTTCCCTTTCCCTTTCCCTTTACCCTTTCCCTTTACCCTTTCCCTTACCCTTTCCCTTACCCTTTCCCTTTCCCTTTACCCTTTCCCTTACCCTTTCCCTTTCCCTTTCCCTTTACCCTTTCCCTTTACCCTTTCCCTTACCCTTACCCTTTCCCTTACCCTTTCCCTTTCCCTTTCCCTTACCCTTTCCCTTACCCTTTCCCTTTCCCTTTCCCTTTACCCTTTCCCTTTACCCTTTCCCTTACCCTTTCTCTTTTTCTTTCCCTTTCCCTTACCCTTTCCCTTTCCCTTTCCCTTTCCCTTACCCTTTCCCTTTCCCTTTCCCTTTCCCTTTCCCTTTACCCTTTCCCTTACCCTTTCCCTTACCCTTTCCCTTTTTCTTTCCCTTTCCCTTACCCTTTCCCTTTCCCTTTCCCTTAACCTTTCCCTTACCCTTTCCCTTACCCTTTCCCTTTCCCTTTCCCTTAACCTTTCCCTTTCCCCTAACCTTTCCCTTTCCCCTTACCCTTTCTCTTTCCCTTTACCCTTTCCCTTACCCTTTCCCTTTCCCTTTCCCTTACCCTTTCCCTTACCCTTTCCCTTTACCCTTTCCCTTTCCCTTTCCCTTTACCCTTTCCCTTTACCCTTTCCCTTACCCTTTCTCTTTTTCTTTCCCTTTCCCTTTCCCTTACCCTTTCCCTTTCCCTTTCCCTTTCCCTTACCCTTTCCCTTTCCCTTTCCCTTACCCTTTCCCTTACCCTTTCCCTTTACCCTTTCCCTTACCCTTTCCCTTTCCCTTTCCCTTTACCCTTTCCCTTACCCTTTCCCTTACCCTTTCCCTTACCCTTTCCCTTACCCTTTCCCTTTCCCTTTCCCTTTCCCTTACCCTTTCCCTTAACCTTTCCCTTACCCTTTCCCTTAACCTTTCCCTTTCCCTTTCCCTTAACCTTTCCCTTTCCCCTTACCCTTTCTCTTTCCCTTTTCCCTTTCCCTTTCCCTTTCTTAAATGTGATGCATTTCGAACTTCATTTTCACACCATGTTCAAACCTCACTTCTAAGCTTCACTTCCAAATTTCACATCCAAACTTCATTTTCAAACTTCACATTCAAACCTCACTTACAAACTTTACTGTCTAACCTGACTTTCAAACTACATTCAAACCTTGCTTTCAAACTATGTTCAAATTTTGCTTTCAAACTGTATGCTCAAACTTTGGTTTCAAACATTACGTTCAAACTTTGCTTTCAAACACTACGTTCAAACCTCGCTCTCAAACACTTCAAACTTTGCTTTCAAACACTTCAAACTTTGCTTTCAAACACTACGTTCAAACCTCGCTCTCAAACACTACGTTCAAACCTCGCTCTCAAACACTACGTTTAAACACGATGTTCAAACCTCGCTATCAGACATTAGGTTCAAATCTCTCTCAAACATTAGGTTCTAACCTCGCTCTCAAACACTATGTTCAAATCTCGCTTTCCAACATTAGGTTCAAACCTCGCTCAAACACTACGTTCAAACCTCGCTCTCAAACACTACGTTCAAACCTCGCTATCAAACATTAGGTTCAAATCTTGCTCTCCAGCATTAGGTTCAAACCTCGCTTTCAAACATTACGTTCAAGCCTCATTTTCAAACTGTATGCGCGAATTTTGCGTTCAAACCTCGCTTTCGGACTTTACATTCAATCCTCACTTTGAAAGATTGGTATAACCTCGCTTTCGAACACCACGTTCAGACATCAATTTCAAACTTTGTTCTAACCTTGCTTTCAAACATCTTCAAACCTCGCGTTCAAACTATATGTTCAAATTTTGCTTTCAAACATCATGTTCAAACCTTCCCTTTGAACTTTACGTTCAAACCCCGCTCTCAAACTTTATGTTCAAACCCTGCTTTCAAACTACGTTCAAACCTCGCTTTCAAACTTTACGTTCAAACCTTGCTTTCGAACTTTACGTTCAAACTTTGCTTTCAAACTACGTTCAAAACTCGCTTTCAAACTTTACGTTCAAGCCTCGCTTTCAAACTTATGTTCAAACTTCGCTTTCAAACTGTATGTTCAAGTCTTGCTTTCAAACATTACTTTCTAACCTCGCTTTCAAACTTTAGGTTCAAGCCTCGCTTTCAAACTTATGTTCAAACTTCACTTTCAAACTGTATGTTCAAGTCTTGCTTTCAGACACTATGTTCAAACCTCTTTCAAACTTTGTTCTAAGCTCGCTCTCAAACATTATGTTTAAACCTTGCTTTCAAACTTTATGTTCAAACCTCACTTTCAAACATTTGCCTTCAAACATTTCGTTGTTTTGTGGACAACTGTTGGTGGATTCCGATCAACTGGTTTCCTTTCCTATTCCTGTCTTCCCTGTGTCTTTTCAGTTTTCCACATCTTAAAATATGTTTTTGTCCTTTTTTTTTTAATGTTGTATACAGTATATCATCCTGAGAGAATAGTGCCACCAACACACTACAAGTGGTTCACTGTAGGCATCCTTTTTAACCTTCTGCTATACAGTACCTCTTTCCCACTTTCTTTCTTGCATCTTGCTCTCCAACCTCTCTGCTTGTCCTTCATACTGCAACTATGGGATTTTCCCACATGTTACACGTCTGCTTGAAGGCTTCCCAAGCCCCAATTCTCTAATCCAATCTAACCAGATTATCCTTATTACATTATGGTTTGATTCTTATTTTTATTCTCCAGGGAACCAATTCAATGTTTATCAAAAGCAGAAAGGAAACAAGCCACGACACGACATGGAAGCTGCTGCCGATGGCCTCGGGTCACATAGAAGCTTGGTCTAGTCTAACCTCCTAGAACTACTTCTCGATTGTGAACCGAACGTCACACCATCTCCTGTCTGGACTCTTGCCAGTATCAGCATGTGAGTATCACTGGGTCTTATTTCTGTAACTGTACACATTCTCAAGCTCTGATTTCCTTCTCAAGTTAGGTGTAACATTTTATCTGCACATACTTGCATTCTCTAAAGATCATAGATATGTTCCTGAAAATCCAGAATTAAAACGCCACATAATGTGTTTCATGCAGATGGAACCAAAATCTTCTCTGGTTTAGAATCTCTTTTCTTTACTCAAAAGTGCAAGTGATTTTGCAGCATAATTGTTGACGATATGGCCATCAATTAGGTTGATTAAAACCTGCTGGTACAGAATTTGTTTTATTATGTACAGTAATAGAAGCTCTTTGAAATTATTTTGCTAAAAGCTCCATTTGTTCCTACGCAAATACAAACCCTCATCATTTATATGGGTTACACTCTATTCCTGGTTTGCTATGACCAAAATAAAGGGAATCCTGTGGGTCTAGAAACATTGTATGGTTGTCCTCTGCTCCAACTTGCGCGCGCTGGGTAGGCGTGTAGGAGCCGGTGGCTCAATCTCCACTTCAGTCTTGGTTGCTGCCTCAAACGAACCTCTGCTTGACCGGTGTCCACAATGTGCTTTTCCTTTTCAATTCTTGTGATCATGAGTGCTTCTCAAGTATGTACGGGAACCTGCTCTGTCCCTGAGGTCATCCTTATGGTACCTTCATGAGTCGGTTTATGGTAGATCCTTATTGTTTGTGTCCTGCATGTCGAAGTAATCCTAACAGGAGAAATTCAGTAGCTGTTATAAGAGGAAAGCTAAAATAGATCGTTCCCTTCTGCTTCTTCCTCTTAAGAAAACAAGAAGCAGAAATCTTCCCTTAAGAGCCAATATTTTTCCCTGTCTGACCCTTCGTTATTGGATTTTTCAGAGACGCCAATAACAAAGGATGGCATCAATTAAAAAAAAACAGGATTGTTCCGTAACCGAAATACAAACCACGCTATTTACATTGGGGGGTTTACCGTTTAGCGTAGCTGAAATGGCAAGCCATTAGAATTTAACGTGTGTATATTACCCCCGCGCTAGTTAGCAGGGGGGTAGGGGAGTGGTAGCTAGCTACCCCTCCCCCCCTCACACACACCGGTGAATTGCTCCACTTTCACTTTTGGCTCGGACATGGACAGATGTCTCTGTCTTTGTCCTCGCTTGGCAGCCATTGTTTGTTTCGTCTTTACTTAATCACTTACTTTTCTTTTACTCAATATATATGTAAACATTTTCTCATGTTTATGTATATATTTGAGTATAGAAATCAGTAAGTTTCCTTTTCAGAGTTTGTGCTTGTGTGTGTAGTGTACGATATCTCTGTGGAGCCCTCGACCGTTAGGCCACCATGGTGTAATTTCATGGGTCGCGATCGAGTTTGACTTCGGTCTTTCTCACTCTCTCTCTTGAGGTCGTTCACCCTTTTACTACGTTTCTTTACTACGCCTTTGTATCTTCCTTCCCGTGTGGGGGGGTTGCTACACCGTACATTTTGTCTCAATTAGTTTCTGAATCTAATTGTATTTGTTGATTTTTCAGCTTTGTAGAACGATTCCTTTCGGGGTTTTCGTTCTTTCTTTAGGGTTCATTCATTTTTAAATTACATAATTACATAGTTACATAATTATAATTGTTATAATTCTGTGTTGGTTACAGCTCTCCTTCCATGAGTGTAAGTGGTTGTGAGGGCACGTGCCTGTTGTGTAATTCTTGTGTTCCTTTCCCTTGGGATTCCTCTTCGGAGCCTTCCCGGGGGAATGAATGTTAACTAATGATTTTTGTTTTATTTTTCACAGTTACCGATCTAGTTCGTTTCTGTAATGTGACAACGAAGTGAGCTGTCTTGTTGAGGCCTGGGGATTCGGCTGTTGCTGCCTCCCCTATAGATCTTCGTCAGGGGCGTGTCTCCTTCTCCTAGAAGTACTCCCGTGACGATTAACAGCTCTCGAGTTCATTTTAGAACACTTAGGAGGCTCGCCTCCTTGGGTGGGTAACTTTCCTTCCGAGGGAAGTTTTCCTGTCCAGGCTTAGTTTTTTCTCCTTTTGGGGGGTTCTTCTCTTGCCTTTTTTTCGTGCGACTATGCTTTTGGTGCTGAGCGGTCGCACCTGCAGTTACCCTCAAGGGGCTGAGCAACTGCAGGAGCCCCTCTTCGGAGGATTGCTCCTTTTAGGTCACTGGCTGACCCGTCTCTTCTACGAAATTTTTCTCTTTCGTTCGCGAGAGAGTACACTCATAGAGACTCCTCTTCGGAGGACTCTTCTGCTATTATTGCTGTTGGCCTGCTTCACCGTAAGGCTCACCGTCCGCTATGTCGTAAGGGCCTCCCATCTCCCTAAAAGGGTACTGGGAGGCGCCTTTTTGAATCTCCGTATGCAGCCTACAACTCCTCCTTCTTGATCTTCCGCCCCTGGTGCAGATGGACAGCAGTCTGACCTCGTCTTCCGACGGGCAACGGTCTTTCCGACGGACAACGGTCTTCCGACGGACATCAATCTCCCGACGGACATCAATATCCCGACGGACAACGGTCTTCCGACGGACATCAATCTCCCGACGGACAACGGTCTTCCGACGGACATCAATCTCCCGACGGACAACGGTCTTCCGACATACATCAATCTCCCGACGGACAGACAACGGTGTCCCGACGGACATTAGTCTCCCGACGGACAACGATCCCTTCGGGGCAAAGGGTTGCCTCCCACGGGGGTTCTTCCCTTGCGTGTCAGGGTTCCCCTGCTCGCCCTTCTGCAGTGTTCTCTCCTGCTCAGTGTTAGCGCACAGGCGCTCTCCTGCTCATCAGCGCTTTCCTGATCGCTAGCGCTCTCCTGTTCGCCAGCGCTCTCCTGATCGCTAGCGCTCTCCTGTTCGCCAGCGCTCTCCTGATCGCTAGCGCTATCCTGTTCGCCAGCGCTCTCCTGTTCGTCAACGCTCTCCTGATGATCATCTCTGCTGTTCTGTTGGTTCCTGTTACGCGCCCTGTGCGCCCACGTTCCCCTCGCGATCTGGAACTTCGGTTCAGGTCTTGGGCAAGGACTCTTCTTCTATGCACAGGCTTCCACGCTTTGCCTTCTGCTCACCAGCGATCACCAGCTCGCCAGCGACCACAGACACGTCAACGTTCGCCTGCTCGTCAGCAATCTCCTACGCGTCAACGATCGCCATCGATCTGCATGCGTGTCAGTTCCCCTGGACACCATCAGTAGCGATCTAGCGCTCGCCTGCTGCGGACCACGATCTCCAGTAGCTGAGTCTTGCCGTAGATCTTCCTCCTGCTCGCCAGCGCTCATCTTTACGTCTGTCCTTCTGTGCGCCAGCTTTCTTCAATCGCCATCGCACAAATGCGCGCCCTTTTCTGCCACGCACCTATGGGTGCCAACGGTTTTTTCTGACCGTCTAGGATCGCCTGATTAACAGCTTGCTTCAGCGCTCACCTTCCTGATGCACCTGCGCGCCTTCTGTTAGCGCGATGCCCGCTAACCATCACTAGTCTCTTACGCGTTAGCGATCGCCTACCCGCCCGCGCGATTCTTCGCCTGCGAGCTAACATTTTGTTAACGCACCACCGCTTGACGACGCGCCATCGCTTGCCAACGCGCCGTCAGTCGTCTACGGGCCATCGCTCGCCAGAACGCGCCATCGCCCGCCTACGCGCCATCAGCCTCCCAACCGCCTGCGCGTCCACACTCCCACGTGCCCGCGCGACCGCAAGCCCACGTGCCCACGCTCATGCGCGACTGCGCACATGCGCCACAATGTTCGCTCGCTCGCGAACCAACGATATTCTATCGCGCGGACCGATGGTGTTCCGTCGCGCGGACCGATGGTGTTCCGTCGCGCGGACCGACGGTGTTCCGTCGCGCGGACCGACGGTGTTCCGTCGCGCGGACCGACGGTGTTCCGTCGCGCGGACCGACGGTGTTCCGTCGCGCGGACCGACGGTGTTCCGTCGCGCGGACCGACGGTGTTCCGTCGCGCGGACCGACGGTGTTCAGTCGCGCGGACCGACGGTGTTCCGTCGCGCGGACCGACGGTGTTCCGTCGCGCGGACCGACGGTGTTCCGTCGCGCGGACCGACGGTGTTCCGTCGCGCGGACCGACGGTGTTCCGTCGCGCGGACCGACGGTGTTCCGTCGCGCGGACCGACGGTGTTCCGTCGCGCGGACCGACGGTGTTCCGTCGCGTGGAACGTCGGCTTGATTCCTGCAGTATCTATTGCTTGCTTACGGGTCATCGCTCGCCGACCACCAGCTCTCGCCCTTCCTACCACGCTCGTCCTCCTTCTGCGCTCCTTCGCGCACTTTCATTTGCGTTCCTGCGTGCCCGCGCACGAGCACTTCCACGTTCGGCCACACGCAAACCATTGATTTACCATCGCGCAAGCTCCAGGGCGATTGCGACCGCGATTCCCGTTGGGGTTTCGCAACATGGCTAGCCTGGCGAGTCTTCTGGAGCGTATTTCCAGAACAAGGCCTCACCCTGTAAACGGAGAGCATGGCACTTGCAAGAGCAGGAAGAATCTTCAGGGAGGTCTGAGCAACATTCTTCTCTCCAGAACCTGGGTTAGCCCTTCCCCGTCATTCCCTGGAGGAGTTTTGCCAGGGAGCTTTCCGTTCGAGATTTCTCCTTCGGCCAAGGGGTGACTGGTTTACCCCTCCCTCTTTTCCATCTCGTCAAAGGGGCTTACCAGGTCCTTTCCCTCCTCGGTTGCGACCCGAGGTTTTGTACAAGGAAGCTCCAGGAAGATCATGGGTACTTTCCTCCTCACGGGCTTAAGCACCTTGGCTTTTCATCGCCAAGTTTCGAACTAGCGGGCAAGCTAGATGTTGGACCATCTGGACGCAATGACCGAGGGCTTCCTCTCGGGTGTCTCATCCGTGGATGTCGACAATCTCAGACACCTTTCTATCCTTGGGAAGAGCTTGTTTGTGCCCAAGAACAGAGACATAGACAGCGGTTGTGCGGAGGAAGTCGACTTCCGTTTTCACTCCTCCAAGGCGCTTTCTTCCAGACCCTGCAGGGCTCCAGCGCCTTTTTCTTTCAGCCTCGTCGTCCTAAGTTATCGGACCGGCTACGACAACTGAGACAAGGTGTCCAATAGCAGTCCCCTCCTGTCAGGAACAGGTAGTACGGGAGGCTCTCCCGGGGGGTCATAATCCTAGAGGGAGCGGCAGAGTTCACGGACTCTAGGGTTGGCAACCCCCCCTTGCAGGTCTCACGCTGGGAGGATGCCTAAGGCTACTCATCCGGATAACAGCTTCCCGATGCCGATTCCTGCACGATCTCCATGATCAGCCAAGGATATCGCGCCTGCCGTCTCTGTCAGCGAATTCAGTATCACTGAACCCCTATGCCATGGGGTCGCAAGAGTTTTGCCCGTTTGGGCAGAATGATACATGCCTTGGGAGAAGGTCCTCCATAGGATCGTCAAAAACTTCACCCGTCGGCTTCTTCAGTTGATCCTTTCTCGTAGGAAAGCATCTGAGACGGGAATTCCATAGTCGACCTCTCAGCTCTGATCAAGTTTGTCGAACAAACTTCGTCCAGCGTGGAACAGCAGAATCGATCAAACTGGTAACGAGGCGACAGGACTCCTTAGGCCCTGGATCAGAAGGACGGGTACTTTCAGTTTCCATTCCATCCATCTTCCAGGAAGTTCTTGGAATTCAGCCTAGACTACAGGTGTTCCTGCTTAAGATGCAGTGTGGCGATCCCGCCATGGCATCGCAGGTTTTTCCCCAGAGAACTCTCCCTGCTTTCTTCATGGCCGCTCAGGAGCAGGCTTCCGCCTCCTTCGCCTTTTGGAGGTCTGGTCAACTCCGGTAGGCTTGGGTTCGACCTTCTTCAACGCCGGGACAAGCTTCCGGATCCTTACCATGAATGGGGGTTCATGGTAATTTTCTAGGAGCCTTCTCTTCTTCTGCCTCAATATCTGGAGTATCTAGCCATGATGTTGAGTCAACGGCCTTACCACGTTGAAAACCCCGCTTCTCGTCCGTCCAGCGAGGTTAAGCAACGTCGGGTCTGGTCGGTACTTGGATGGGTGACCACCTGGGGATGCCAGATTCTGTTGCCGCCTCCTCCGAGCCTTCCCTTCAGTTGACTGTGGCAAGGCTGAGGAGAGTCGCAGTACCTGTTCTCAGTCAAGCAGAGCTTTCAGCCCTACCTTGGAACGTTTCCTAGGTCTCTTTTCCTCATTGACCCATCTAAAGTTCCGAACGGTCGCCTCAGGATAAGTTCCCTGTGGGGCGGCTCAAGTTCCGGTGGTTTCAAAGCAACGATTAACTGGACTTTTTGGCCCCTATGGGACCAGCGGAACGATTAGACCTGCAATGGGTGTTGACCTATGGAACCTCTTGATGGGAGTGGATATCCTCGTCCTTTCCCCACATTTTTGATGCTGTTCTCGGACTCGTCTAAGAAAGTGGGGGGGGGGGTGGCATGTTCCTGTTCAGGCCTATGGTCAGGACCGGAAGGATACCTCTCCATCATTCAGGCAGGCTTAGGGGCCATAGTCTGGCCCCTCTACAGATCCTATAGCTACTGCCGAGTCGCTCCGTGCGCGACGACTTCAAGGTACTGGCGTGTTCCAACCAGCAAGGGACGCATTTTCATACCATCGCATCTTGCTGTAGAGATACTGAGATGATTTGAGATCCTCTCAATACCACCATTGGCTCGCTCATTCCGGGCAGAGGAATGTTCTCTCCGAATATCTGAGCCGAGCCTCGTAGAGAGAGTGTACCTGGGGGTCTTTGGCCTTTAGTAACCAGCAAGTCCTGGCCTGGGGGACCTGATCGCGACAGCTTGGAACCTCAAGCTTCCGCTGTTCTTCCCCCCAGTCTCAGACCCCAAGACTGGCAAGATGCATTCCGGTGTTGGTGGGACAACATCGACCCCTGCGTCTTCCCACCATTGTTGTCTGTTGAGAATGGGTCTCAACAAGACCAGGTTGTCTGTCAACCTTTCAATGGCCCTGAGAGCTCCACTGGGACTATACGCAGAACGGTTTCCGGACCCTCTGCTTCCCCTGACGGAACTCCCGGGAGAGCTTCTCCCACGGCACAGGCTACTCAAACAACCACACTGCAACATCTTTCACGAGCCGGGGCGTCGCTTCAGCTTCATGCCTGGAGACACTACGCCTCCTCCTCAAGAAGAGACAACCCTCTACAGTCGCTGGGCAGAGGTCGCATCATCTGCGCTAGTCATCCGCAGGGGTCTACCAGGCGAAGTGTAGAGTCTTCTGTGGTTGGTGTCGTGGGAGATATAGCTTTTTCCTTGAGGCCTCTTCTCCAGCAATAACGAACTTATTGCTTGGCGGCGGGAGGAAACTCCTTTCCGTTCTCGGCAATGAAGCCTGTCGCTGGACCTTTCCTCGCTCATGCGAAGCTGCAAACGTCCCTGCCCTAGTCGGAGTGAGACCTCCAACATGGAGCATGGTTCGGAATTTTTAGTCCCTTAATTCTCAAGACCCTTTACGTCAGGCCTCTGATCGTGTTCCGTCTTGGGTCTCCTGCTCACTCTGGCCGCGGCCAATGTGTCAGCAATCTTCTTGGTCTCGTACGACTCCGCCCTTTCTAAGGAATGGGGGAAGGCAACATTCAGGTTTGCTCCTGAGTTGTTGGCTAAACTCAGAATCTGGGGGTCCCGGCCCTTAAGGTCCAATTCCTTCAAGATTTCGGGTCACCATTCTGTATCAGATGACCCAAAACCTTCTCCTCCTTGCCAGTAAAGGAATCGAGGGGTTATCTTTGGGAACAGCTGCAGTTTGTCCTCACGTGCAGCCGGGTTGGGAGCACAAGAAGGACACGGTGGAGAGTCACCAGTATACCTCTTCAGCTCGGACTCAAGGACATTCATCTCGACCTGAATCCAGACCCTCCCCCGTCGCGTCGCCCTACAGCACTATGTCGGATACTTCGCAACGTCCCTCGCCTTCGAGTAATACTACTCTGTGTGACGCAGGTGCTACAAGCTGGAGTCTGGAAGCGTCTAATGACCTTCGCAGCCCGCTTCCTGCAGGGCGTGACCCACAGGAGTATCGATACGTTTCTATCGCTCTGTGGTGGCTACACAACAGCTGGTCTAACCTCAGGCTCTTTTTTAGACAGGTAGCAGAAGGTTGGGGGCATTGTTATCAGGTTTTAGTCTGCATGAACGAACAAAGTATGTCTGGACCTTCCTTCTTTCTTCGTCATCCCCTCTACTGCTACTGGGAAGCAGCATCCTGGTCTCTGCATAGCTGACCTCAAACCTCTGCAGGTAAACCATGCTTGTGTTCCAAGTATTTAGTCAATACTGACGTGTCCCCCATACCCTGACGAGGTGGTATTGGGAACGTCCTAACCCAGAGTTTCTTCTGGAACTCCAGGTCAACTGCCTAGGACGGGTCACACTTCTTCCTTCACACATAAGCTTATGTAGGCCACATGGTTCCTTGCGGAGCAAGGAACTTGTGAGGTGCAGGGACTCCTTTTCTCGAGTGCGACTCACTTGGATTCTGAGTCCCCGGGTAAAGCCAAAGCCAGTATGGCTGGGGACTTTCCACCCTTCCTAAGGGGTATGTCATCCAATGTAAATAGCGTGGTTTGTATTTCGGTTACGGAACAAATAACAAATTCGAAGATAATTTGTATTTTTCCTAACCATACAAACCTTAGCTATTTACATATATGTGCAGCCCTGTCCACCAAGACAAGCCCTACCTCTAAGTGAAAGTGAAGCAGTTCACCGGTGTGTGAGGGGGGGAGGGGTAGCTAGCTACCACTCCCCTACCCCCCTGCTAACTAGCGCGGGGGTAATATACCCTCGTTAAATTCTAATGGCTCGCCATTTCAGCTATGGAAAAAGGTAAACCCCCAGTGTAAATAGCTAAGGTTTGTATGGTTAGGAAAAATACAAATTATCTTTGAATTTGTCGTTTTGCAAAAGACTTGAAAAGCCTGTCTCACAAAGACATGTCTACGCAAAGGGAAGCAGTGCACGAATAGCTCTTCCTGCCACTTTTAGGTAGGAATTATGTAATGGATTTCTCTGAAACTCCTGATCAGGACTAAAACTCCTGAAATTCATCTTTACAATCATCAGGAATATTTTTCAACTGATAATTCAAATGGATTAACTAACTAAATCCAGTTTATCATCAATGATTTCAGTAATATATCTGCTGGAATCACTTTCTGATGTCATCAAATGCTGAGAAGTATCATTCTTTGCACCTTGTCTTCTCCACCAACAACATATACGGATGACATTTGATCAAAAGCTGATACATTTCTCACATTGACCTTCTCTTCCCATTTTCCATCTTTTTCGTCAAAGCTTTCAAGGCATCTATGAATTTCATTATGTTTGCATTCCTTCCTTGCATCTGAAGATTCAGCTGCTCAAAAATATCAACTTAATAGGCAAGACGCATAATCCATTCCTAATCATTAAGTAAGGCAAAAAATTCACTCATATTTGTCAAACATCAATTTGAGTTCATCTATAAGATTAAATACTGTATTCACTCGGGCAAAATTCACAATTTGAATAGTTTGATCCAAACCCTTCCCTAGCATAGCTGGAAGTGTTTTTGAGGTTACTGGCTAACAATGGGTCATACAATGAATGCCTTTTACTTTTGAGTCTCACTTCTTCACACAAACTTGGAATCCCAATTTTGTCCCTAACATTACGAGTGCTCCATTTGTACACCACCCACATATACTATACCACAAACTATTTTATCAAAAAAAAAAATAAATAAAGATGGAACATTCTAAAAAATGTTGCTATGACAAACCTTAAGATTAATATCTTCAGATCAGGAATCCCACCACCAAAAACCACAAGATTGAGACTTACACTTATTTTACAGGTAATCGTTACTTTAGAGTCGCCAGGTAACTCCTGCTGTTACCTGTTCCTTTCGAGAAAGGAGGAAAATGGAAAACACAGAATGACCGATCTGGCAAAGTCTTTCGAGACTTTGGCCTATTCCTGTGCAAGGTTTCGTGGATCTAAAACTCAACCCCCTTGGAAGGGTTTTCAGTATGAAGTACAAGAGCTTAAGCTCTTGTTTCAAGCAATGGGCCTAAGCACAGCTGGTTGGGACTTGTGAAGCTGCCCCTCATCTCTTTCCTGATGTTGGACATTCCATAGAATCTTCGGTGACGCCATCACTCGAGATTGCCTAACGGACCTATACTGCTCCTTGGTATAGATCTGCCCACACTCATAGCTCCATGACAGAGTTTTCCCAGATGCCAAGACCTTCAAACTTGGTTGCAAGTTAGAGTTTGGAATGTGCCTTTTCAAATCTATTCTTTGCATTCAAACAAGCACTTGAGATGCCATATCTTGCTCTTCAGATTGTTGGCAAGAATTCTCTCCAACCAAGGACAGGCATTCTATCCCTCCTTTGTGTCCTGGGGTTGTCTGGTGAGTCTCCTGGGGGAGGAAGAATTCTTCGATTGGAGCTCATGCACCTGCTGCCTATGCTCTATTCCTACATGAACCAGCTCATGCACAACCAGTAGTAATAAAGGTCACTGGCCTTCTTTCCCCTTCCTGGCCATTTGACTTTTCTCTCTCTTCAGGAGAGTGGGAAGCTGTGACAGATAATTTGCAAGTAGTTTCAGAGACATTTTCAATTAAAATTTATGGTTTATGAGGGCTAAATGTCCATAACCTACTGACAGTCATATTTTGGGTTTTATGTGTATAGGATATAACTTTATCCATCTTGATATAAAATTAGTGAAAGACCCACTCACAGAGAAGGAAGAAGTCACCGAGGCACAGATAGAAGTTCCTCACAAGACATTGACCGATCCTTCTGCAGGGTTTTGTGGGAGGAGCAGTAATCTACCAATACTCACGCTCCCGTTGGCATGCTAGGCCTTGAATGAGATTGAACACGAGATGTTGGCAGCCGCAATTCTCTCTCTCATGTCTCCAAACATATTCAAGACACTTTGGACACTCCATCACAACTGTCCATTGATTCAACAATGTCTGTACTGACAACAGGGATCCAATGTAAGACTCAGGCACTCCGACACTTTGATCTTGCGCCCAGTCTCTCTTTCCATAGAATCTACTTCCATCATCTGCTGAGCATCCTCTTATGCGATATTTTGTTGGATGCAGTCATATACTTTGCATCAACTTGGATCTTGACATTCACAAAGAAGCAGAAACAAGGGGTGGTACCCATCAACATGGGGACACCTGTTTAAATGTGTAATAGCAGCTTGAAGTCCGTCTCCAATCTATACCTGACCACAGCCTGCTAACCACTACAGTTTGATAAGTATTTTTCTTGGTAGTAGACTGTACAGTACTTGGTTCCCGTCTTCCTCTTGAACAGGAAGAAGATTGGTCAGTGAGCCTCAGACAAATTTCCCTTTAAAAGAGTTGATTGTGAAGACCTGCAGAACCATCTAGAGGACTTTTAGTGCATTCCTCTTCCTTGTGTTTCTTCGGGATACACAAGACCATTGGTAAGGTGGCTGCTATGTCAGAATTGTAATTGCCTTCTGTCTATTTGGCCACTATGCTTTGATTTACACTAGATGCAGACGAGCCTCACAACAGAGTTAACTTTTCTTGAGAGATAAGTTTTGTATTGTGAAGTATCACCTTTATCCTTCCAGACAAGGTAGAGATGGATGAAATGTATGCAGTCCATTTCTTATAATAATCCCACATTCAGACACCATACCCTTATGAATATAGGTTCTTACATGACCTCCTTGTAGGGAGGGACCTTGCCTGACAACCTGCGACATCTTCATGCTCAAGTAGTTAGGAGGTTGACAGTAGTCATGACTTTGCTCCAATGCAGGACCAAATTATGTGACATTTCCCCGGTCAGTAATCAGCCAGCTCGGTTATTGGGACTTCAACCTCTTACAATTAATCTCCTTTTAAAGATCTTAGGTTTGTAGGTTTGTATAGTTATGGAAAAAACAAAATGATTGTAACATCTTGATATTAGGTAAGGCTTTGAGGACATGATTCTACAGTAGATTTTGTGTGTAATTAGTTCTGTTTTGACTATTGACACAACCATGCTGGGTGAAATTTATTGTCTTTTTTTTAACTGTAATTTATAAAAATCACATTGTAGTACACCTAAAGTTCATGAATGAAATAGGCAGACCTAAGAGACCTTACAATTCATGGGGTTTAAGTAACAAAGCCTTAAAATGTGATTGTGTGCTCTTCAGAAGACTAAGTCAAGTAAAAGTTCAAACATATATTTAATGATTTTTATGTTGAACAGGCTGACATAAGTCTCTCTATAGAATATATATGACAGTTGTTACTGTTTTTAAAATGTTTTATTTTGATTGTTCATTACTTCTCTTTTAGGTTATTTCTTTCCTTGTTTCCTTTCCTCACTGGGCTACTTTCCCCCTGTTGGAACCCTTGCTCCTGTAACATCTAGCTTTTCCAACTTGCATTGTAGCTTAGCTAGTAATAATAATAATGATAATAATAATAATAATAATAATAGCAATAATAATAATAATAATAATAAATTTGTGTTTTTGTGTAAACTTTTCAATATCACAAGAACTTTTACAGTGTTGTGTGGTCATTAATGTGAACAATAACTTTGTAATATATTAGAATAATTCTCATCTTGTATCTTTCAGGTACAAAACTTGCTCGTGTATTACTCCGTCCTCATGTGGAAGGTTTCTGAGCACCTCAACAGGGAGAAACTCACCTTAGAGCTACTTCACTTACAGAACTTGTTAGTTGAGAGAGAATATATCAGGGTCAAGGAATCGTAGATGAGGATTATAGATGAAATGGCAAAAACTACCTTTAGTAAACAGGATTAAACCCTGAAGATATATGTGCTATTAGACTGCAGAGAAGGTTGGAGGAGATTCACTCTGTAAAGGGTTCAGTTGGGCAAGTCTACTGTATACATTAGTTTCCCTGTGCTAATACAGACATTGTTGATAAAGACTGTAGTTTCCTATAGGAAAAAAGGATAGTAAGACTACAGTATATACAAGAGTTCAATAAGCATATTTATTTACTTTTGCTTCAAAATACCATTCAGTTTTTATCAAGTTTATCAAGCATTATGTCTCAATGAAGACTTGTGATGGTTCTTGTGTCATTAGTGTGTGTGCAGTCAATCAGTATAGTATGGTTGGGGTTTTGAAGAGTCAAGTCATAACTGGTTCTTAATACAGTAAATACAGATTCTAAACACGAAGGTATACATTGCAGATATGTCTGTGAAAAGCTCTTGTAGGTTACTGTCCTATTATTGTAGATCCTTTTTGAAAGTGAATCCTTTTGATTGACTTTGTTTTCTAACACCAGATGAATTGCATGGCCAGTTGTCTGTCAGGTGTTGAGGTTGGTTGAAAATTGAAGCTTGTCTTTGTCAAAGAAGTCAGACGGTTAGTTGAACATTGACTAATAATAGTATGTGCTAGAAGTTAGGAAAAGGAAAGCCTTTTCTATTGGACTTGAGTTACGTTCTGTCTGGTCACATCTTCCATCTTAAATCTTTTCTTTAAGCTTTGTGAAATTTTCCATCACTTGCTAAGGAATCTTCAGAAAATTCTGTCGTTGACTTGACATAAGAATAGCACACACAGGTACTGATTATCACTCTTTCAAAAGTTAGGAAAAGACAACTCCATATTAGGAAATTAATATCTTTCTTTTAGTAAAGAACATTTCCTATATAGGACTCTTGAAGTACTAGACCATTTTCCCCAAGTACAAGGGCACTACTGCATTACCCGTAAAATGTGTTTATGTTTGTGTGAAATATCCTATTCACATTATTTCCTGGCAGATCTCCCTACACTTATGTTGTTCCACTGGATACCATTCACTTAGAAATGTTATTGCTTAACTTGAGTTGTTATTATTTCAATTCTCAGAGAAGTTGGTACAGCATTTGTCAATATCTGCAAAGAATATCAATTAGATATCCACAAAAAATAATACACTACTGAATCACATCACATACTGTATACCAAGGCACTTCCCCCAATTTTGGGGGGTAGCCGACATCAAACAAATGAAACAAAAAAGGGGACGTCTCCTCTCTATGTTCATCCCAGCCTGACAAGGGACTCAACCGAGTTTGGCTGGTACTGCTAGGGTGGCACAGCCCACCCTCCCACATTATCCACCACAGATGACGCTTCATAATGCTGAATCCCCTACTGCTGCTACCTCCGCGGTCATCCAAGGCACCGGAGGAAGCAGCAGGGCCTTGGAACTCTTTCACAAACGCTCGCCATTCATTCCTATTTCTAGTACGCTCTCTTGCCCCTCTCACATCTATCCTATCACCCAGAGCTTCCTTCACTCCATCCATCCACCCAAACCTTGGCCTTCCTCTTGTACTTCTCCCATCAACTCTTGCATTCATCACCTTCTTTAGCAGACAGCCATTTTCCATTCTCTCAAGATGGCCAAACCACCTCAACACATTCATATCTACTCTAGCTGCTAACTCATTTCTTGCACCCGTTTTCACCCTCACTACTTCGTTCCTAACCCTATCTACTCGAGATACACCAGCCATACTCCTTAGATACTTTATCTCAAACACATTCAATTTCCGTCTCTCCGTCACTTTAATTCTCCACAACTCCGATCCATACATCACAGTTGGTACAATCACTTTCTCACAGAACTCTCTTTACATTAATGCCAACCCTCTATTTTTACTACTCCCTTAACTGCCCCCAACACTTTGCATCCTTCATTCACTCTCTGACGTACATCTGCTTCCACTCCACCATTTGCTGCAAAAACAGACTCCAAGTACTTAAACTGATCCACCTCCTCAAGTAACTCTCCATTCAACATGACATTCAACCTTGCACCACCTTCCCTTCTCGTACATCTCATAATCTTACTCTTACCCACATTAACTCTCAACTTCCTTCTCACACACCCTTCCAAATTCTGTCACTAATTGGCCAAGCTTCTCTTCTGTGTCTGCTACCAGTACAGTATCATCCGCAAACAACAACTGAGTTACCTCCCATTCATGGTCATTCTCGCCTACCAGTTTTAATCCTCGTCCAAGCACTCGAGGATTCACCTCTCTCACCACTCCATCAACATACAAGTTAAACAACCACGGCGACATCACACATCCCTGTCTCAGCCCCACTCTCACTGGAAACCAATCGCTCACTTCATTTCCTATCCTAACACATGCTTTACTACCTTTGTAGAAACTTTTCACTGCTTGCAACAACCTTCCACCAACTCCATATAACCTCATCACATTCCACATTGCTTCCCTATCAACTCTATCGTACGCTTTCTCCAGATCCATAAACACAACATACACCTCCTTACCTTTTGCAAATTAGTTTAGTTATATTGGTGCATAACTTTCATGCTTCTTTGTAGTACTACAAACATCTTCCCTAATTTAACTCAAACATTTGAGCTCATTTAATTATCTGTACAACCACTAGAGGCTGTTTTATGAGTCTTCCTCTTTGCTTACTCTTTAGGTCCACAAATTAATGTATCTTTTCACTATTGGTGTCTGCAAACTACTTATCCAGGGGACCTGAAACTTCAGACTGATGCACTGAATTGTCTAATGAAAATTCTGTCTAAGGTTTGATTGCAAAGTATTCAACTTGCAACATTTTGAAAACAGAAGTTACAAGACTCCGCTTTGTGTAAAGGATTCACATGTTAACATACAATTTCATTTATGATTCCTTTATAGGTTTACGTATTTTACATTATGTTTAATGAACACATTGTCCAACTGAAAGATTGTGCGAGATATCCCACACTTAATGCATCCAACACTAGCATGCACCGAAAGCTCCATCTTAGATTACCCTTTGCCTGAATACAGTACTTACACCCCATACCATAAGACAGGCTCTCATCCTGCGGTTTGTTTGAGGCCATAAAACCTTTCAAAAACATCGCACACTTTGTGTATCACCCTTATTACTAATTTGTATTCATAAGACCTTTTTAGAAATATTAATCCTTATTAAAGGTCTCTCATTTTTGGTTGTTAATAATCATATGTGAATCACAAGCCATTATGTTATCAAACTTTCACGTAAGCTGAACTTAGAAATGGATGTGTCAGTCATATATTGAAGACTTCAGGTTAGCTTAAAAGTCAAATCTTTTCAATACCAACATCCAAGATTCGTTTGTAACATTTGAACATTCTGAGAATTATTGTCAATTTGTACTTTATTTCTTTAAGGTTTTTATAATTGAATCCTGTTTTGCATAAAGTGTTAGTGAACAAACATTAATAAGAGCATTGATTTTAAGGTTATGACGTAAATAAAAGATTGTTTTTATGTTTATTTACCTTTGTAGTGAAGAAAATTGTTATTTTTACTATACCATGACAATATCATGAAACTGGTTTCCTTTGCAGGTAGAGAATTTGGGGTTTATATCTTTGGTTTTAACTTGTGAAATGAGATGTTCTGTGATGTTATATATTCTTTGATTGTTAGGTTAGGGATAGAAATATAGACTCAGTAAGTTTAAAGACTGTATAACCTTCTCTTTTGGGTCATTGGGAAGAATCTTTGTTGTCTTGGTGATTTGGTGCAAGAACTCTTCCAACTAGATTCATGAATAATGTATCAGGAAAAATTGTAAAATAGAATTTCCTCTGTAAGAGAAGTGAATTTAGTTTTCAAGGATTTTCTTTTGAATATTCCAGTTACAATTCAATTTTAAAACTTGTAGTTCAATGTATGTGAATATTGTGAAATAGAGGCTATGTTTCAAAACTCCTTGATTAAGTTAGTTTTAGAAATAGCAGAAGTTCCTTAGATTTTATAAGGGAGTTTAAAGTTCCTGGGAGTAGTTTTGATAACTTGATATTTAGTAGACTTTTGTCTGGTGTTCTGTTGAAGGAAAGAAATTGTTCATTATTTTGTGTTAACTGTTTCCTTCTCTGTTGAGCCATAAAACTTTCTTCTCTCTCTTTTCCTATATATCTTTTTTCATGAGGATTGCCAGAAAATTTACACATCTTCAATTTTTTTATTATCGTAATTTTTCTTCTATTTTGTTTAGTGATGATCATTCCCATCTATCATATTCTACTCTGTGGTTCACCTTTGGCCTTTATTACTATGTATTGTAGTCTGTGGACCTCCTTCTCACTGATTGATATCGGCCTCTTCTGTTCTATGACATTTTTAAATCAACTTTGTTAAGGAAATTCATTATGTCTAGGGTCAACACATCGATAATTTCTGTCGTCTGCACTTCCAATCGCATTCTAGATGTGAACCTTTTGTATAGTTACACTTTCAACCTGTTGGACGAATCTTTGTCATCATTGTGAGTGTAAATGTTTTTATGTCCTCCATATTTCTTACGTGGTTCGACTTGAAATGATAGCTCTTGTTTTTCTGTATCCGAGTTCCTTGTAGGTCTGTATTTATATCGATCCTCTTTTTCCATGATTTCTGATTTCTTGAGCCTTTTCACAGGCCTACGTCCTGCTATTCCCATATCTACAGATTTCATAAGAAACTCCCAGACATTTCAAGAGTATAAAGTCGTGATTTCATCTTGTACCAAACTGGATGCTATAAAATTTTGTAATATCACCAACGTGGATTTCTTAGTTCGACAAAACTTTAGTCAGAATAGTACAGTATTTTTAATTAGTAGGGTCATATCTGTATGTGTATAGTTATAGGCTCTTGCAAAAAGTGTTTCTTTTAATTGTATTTTTAGTTGGAAAACTCTTCCAAGGCAGATCAGTTCATTACCGTACACTTTTATAGGCGGTTGAAAAGTTGAGGTCATTTGTAGTTTCATTCTTCTGTTAATATTGTAAGGGATTCATTTTTCTCTGGGTCCAATTGTCTTTTTCAATTGTTTCATCAAAGAGTTTCATGAAAAATTGTCAAATGGCAAAAGGAAGGTCTAGATAAACCATGGTTTTAACATTTAATCTTATTTTTGGGAAAGAATTTATGAATAATTGTATCTAGAGGAAGTTAGTCATGAGAGTATACTGTATATTTAAAAACATGAAATAATTATTTGGTTGTCCTTTAGGAGTTTGCAAGGTGAGGAAGAAACTACACAATTGGTTCTTGTTTTCTGTTTGCATATTGCAATCTTAACTGGTTTTGACAAAACTGATGGATTTGTTGCACTGAAGTGTAACTGCATTTGCCTTACATTGGTCTCCTGCATTTGCCTTACATTGGTCTCCTGCATTGGCCTTACATTGGTCTCCTGCATTTGCCTTACATCGGTCTCCTGCATTGGCCTTACATTGGTCTCCTGCATTTGCCTTACATTGGTCTCCTGCATTGGCCTTACATCGGTCTCCTGCATTGGCCTTACATTGGTCTCCTGCATTGGCCTTACATTGGTCTCCTGCATTGGCCTTACATTGGTCTCCTGCATTTGCCTTACATTGGTCTCCTGCATTGGCCTTACATTGGTCTCCTGCATTTGCCTTACATCGGTCTCCAATGCAAATGGACAAAGTTGTGGTGTACACTATGTTGGGATCGATTATAGTTAGTATTTTTTCTTCAATATTTCATTTGATTCCTAAGGATGGGCGAGTGGTGCTTTTTCTACATTGTATTTTGCGGCCTTTAAACTTTGTCTCCTTACACCTTGAACGATGGTTTTTCTCTCTGCCGTTTTCTGACAATATGAGGATATCACTTCTTGAGATGACTCTTGTCTTTTATCCTAAAGGAATGACCTGGTAGTTTGAGTCCTTTGAGGTCCCTTTATGGACGTGGGATCACTTACAGTGAGAATATTTTCATTATTTGAGCTGGAATAAATTCAGTTACTCTCCCAAGAATCCATTCTTTATCTGATATGACATTGCCTTCCTTCCTGCATTACTTTTAATAAGTAAGAAATAAGCTTCTCATGAACCTCTTTACCTGATTTGCACAACATGACCCTTTTTAGCATCATTTCCTGTTGCACTTTGGTCTTCTGTTGTCCTTTGGGATCTGATTTGTGTAACTTTTTTTCTTTTGTTGGTTTTCTCTGGTCAAATTATTGCTCCTTGGAACAAATTGGCCATAGAACAGCAGTTGTCAGTTTCTTACAAATCTCAAGGTATTTTTTAATATCTATAAATTTATCTTTCTTTATTCTTTACTTTTTGTGGGTTGTGCTGCTTTCGTTCTGGGTCTGGTCTCTTGGGCTTGTAGCCATCTACTTTCCCAAGTAGCTCTAATAATGGCCAGATTAATCTGTTGTGACTCACCTTCTCTGCAACCTAATGAAGTGATCTGTAATTACCCAGGAAACTAAAAAGTCATTGTCCTGTTTTACACCTTTCTTTCAGGGCAATGAAAATCTCCGCTTTGTAGTACAACCTCACGGTTTATCCCTTGGTTGCAACTCTTATGTTAAGTGTACTCCTAGGTCTGAACACTACCTTACTGACTAAATTCATTGTTAGATAGACTTTTGTTGTAATCTATCTTGTCATACATCTGTCAATTTATGTAGCACCAGTTACTTTGTTCCCCATTATATGGATTCCAGTGTTTCATAAGTTATTTCATTGCTAATGGGTCACATTTGTAATACTTTATATCTTAAGAATAGATTTGAAATTACGAAAGCCAAAATATTGGCCATTTTCAAAACATTCCGGTTGATAATGGTATTATAAAATGAAGAAGAGTAAAGGTAATATTCCAGAAAGGTTAGAAACACCAGGTCGTATATTGGGACTACCTTTAGTGCAAGTTAGTGTGGTGCTAAATCAATGTGAACAAAAGGAAGATGAACAGCATCATGGTAGCCGTGAACAAATAAATTTTCTTGATATAGTGTAGACAGAATTACAGTGAATTGATCATTTACTTTTAAACATGAAAGGCATTCTATTTGGAAGGGAAACTCTATGTAATAAATTTAATGCATTATACATAATGGAAGAGGATACAATAAATATTCATGAAAGTACATATAATTTTATTTAAAACCTAAATACATTACAAAAAGCCAAATAGCACTTCTTGGGTTGCATGGGGCAGGGAGTGCATTGTGGCCGCCCACCTGAAAAGGAGAAGGAAAGAAGAGTTGGTGGGGAGGAGGTATGGGATCCCACACACTTCTTTTTCATTCCCCCCCCCCCCCCCCTCTCTCTCTCTCTCTCTCTCTCTCTCTCTCTCTCTCTCTCTCTCTCTCTCTCTCTCTCTCTCTCTCTCTCTCTCTCTCTCTCTCTCTCTCTCTCTCTCTCTCTCTCTCTCTCTCTCTCTCTCTCTCTCTCTCTCTCTCTCTCTCTCTCTCTCTCTCTCTCTCTCTCTCTCTCTCAGCTTCTGTTCCAACCAGTTTCATCCAGATATTCAGTTCTGTAACTTTAGTCTGGAGTTTAACGACCCTTAGTATTGTTGCCTCGTTAGGCGGTTGAATTGGCCAGTTGGAACATGGTGTTTGAGAGAGTGACCCTTGAAGGATTCTTTTCAGTAAGTTTAAAGTGTCCATCTAAAAGGGCTTAGTCATGTTCCTCTTAAGTGAAAGTGGCTGAAATGAGTTTTGCTTTTGCAAGAACCATAAACCAGTTACTTATATCATTAAGAACCACTTATTTTGGTACAGAAGTTTCCTAATAAATATTCATCAGTTTTAACCTGTGATTTTCTTTCTGTAGTTTGATCAAAGATCTAGAAATGATGGTGACAGAAACACAAGCACAAGATTTGATGTATATTTGTATGAGAAAATAAAACAGACTTTGAATGGATAAGGAAATGTTTGAAATCCTTCTCGTTTCCCAAAGGAACACAAAAGCATCGTCTCCAAAACTTTGCAAGATTTTCTTTTGGATAAAAAGAGAAAATGAAAACCCAACCAAGGCCCTCCCCAAGTCCCACCTAGTAACGAATGATTGAAGCCGTTTCTGTTCTTGAACAAAAGGTGTCACTAGGTCCTTGAATGTTTTCATTTTCTCTTTTCATCTTTCTTTTTTTATCAATTTATTTTCATAAACAGATTCACATGAATAAGTTTAAACTGATAATTTAACTACTTACATTCTAACCTTAAATCTCTCTGGTTGAACAATCTTATAATAAACTCTTTAATAAAATGAATTACGTTTTCAAAGTTAAGTTTTTAGTCTCCAAATTTCTTTGGTTGCCAAAATGCCACAATATATTCAGAAGAGATAAGATACACAAAAGTTATTTCTTAAAATATCATTCAAAGTCAAATGCAAGTCAAAGTCACTTCAATAAAATGGCATCAAAAGACCTTAAGGCATTTCTTGCATTTGCAATAATTGCAAAAACATTTCTGTCTAATTTCCATTAAAAGTTGCACGGAAACCATAAACACCAAATTGTGCAGACAAAGACACACAAGACTTCATGGGTCACACGCTTCCATCTCTTGAGCCAAGACAACTTTCCAAAGGGAACCACAGTCTGCAGTCGACCGAATCCTATGCCAACCTCTTACACTAGACTTGTAACAAATCCTGAATAGAAGAACCATGGTATCCCCAAGCGCTTGTCAGAGCTATGCAAGGAAAACACTGTTGGTTGAATATGGAGCACTGTAGGCTTGGAACTATTAGATTAGCATCTTAAATGCCTTCTAGTCTTGTACAGTGGAATGCTGTATGTACAGAGAATTTGTTCACCTCTGTACAGACAATGACATGTTTCTGAGTCAATGTTTCAAAGAAGAAATGTACAGTACTGCAGTTTACTTCACCTACAAGATACCAGAATGTACAGTAATTTCATCTGAGTACAGACACCAAAAGTAGCATCTCAAATGTTTCATCACAAAACCAAGGATGGATTCCAACCAATTCCTTAGAAGTAGTTGCTCTTGACATTACCACATATCAATGCTCTTTAGTTGCTTCTCTACTGAAATTTTGTTGAACAAAATCTATTCCTTCAGGATGGATAAGTCCAAAATCCATAAGGGAACTGTACGAAGGACATGACTACAAAACATGATCATTGAGTTGCCAATATCCAATTAGGCCTGATTTGTGCAACTAAAGCAGAAGAGACTGACGCGTCAAGAAGCCCTTATGAACAACATACAAAGAATGTCTCTAAGAACAAAAGAGAATCAATTCAAGCATTTTTCATAAGAGCATCTGTCCTGCAAAGAAAGGGCTAAAAGCCAAACTTGTCCAAGATGTGAACTTGGTTGAAAATCATCTTCACATTATTGCATTGAAGGATACTTAAAGGAATCCCACTTGGGACAAAGAGCGTCTGCATTGAAACACTTTGATTTCTCAATTGGGAAGAAGTTGGAGGAGGAGGAACATAGAGAAGAGAGAAAAGGATATCCAAGTTTAAGTGAGGAAAACCATAGTCAATACCAATGAGGTTTTCTGGGTTAATCCCACAAGAATATGAGGCTGAGATTGCACGAGGACAATACTTTCTCAGTGCCATAAGTGAATAAAATTAACTTTCTAAATGTCTGTTAGGAGAAAGATAAAAGAGGAACTGCTACTTCCAGTTAACTCTCAAACATCACTGCTAAGCAAAAACCACTGTATGATGCCAGCAGTGAACTGAATCAGTTGAGACTCCAAAATTCTCAACACCTTGCCTGGCAAACATGATCTACATTGATAAATACCTCAAATCTCTATGATTGAAGTTACCTCAAATTCTGAAATGTTGAATCAACACGACTCGAGTTTACCTCAAAGGAACTAAAGGTCTCCTGGTACCTTAGACTTGAAACACAGCTTTCCACTGACTAAAATGATTTTTAAACTAAAGCACAAATATCACCTCCTCTTTCTATTTTTTTCTTGCAACCAGAGACTGTGGTTCATCTGGTATTCTTGAAAGTACCAGATGCATAATAAAGGAACCGATGACCCTCATAAATATCTAAATGGCGTAGACGTCCTCATCAATATTTGAAAACCGTATGCCTAACTGAGGAGACAGATGTTAACCAACATTCAAGGAATGGAAGTATGAGACAATTCAGAAGATTTTAACTTCCTGATCAACAAGATGTACAAAGACACTTCTTCCTCCTTCAAGGCTTCCTTTCAAAGGATCCTTCTTTGGCACCATTTCAAAACAGCACAAAACCAAACAAAAAATTCATTTACTAAGAAACAAGGAGTAAAGGAAGAGGACAATAAACTTATTACCAGAAATGGCTGTCTACCAATAGAATCCTTTCACCAATTACCAAAAGAAAGGCCATTTCTATCAAAGAACAAAGGGAGACAAACAACATTCAAAGATAACGTCCTCAATATTCCAAATTCAAAATTTCCTTCTTGTCTTTCTACAGCTGGACTTCCAAAGAGATTTTTCATCTCTTATCGAAACATGAAAGTTCCACTAGAGCCTAGAGAAAGTAGGAATTAGACTTGGCTGTCAGGAGGTGAAAATAATTTACAATATTAATAACAATATTCAAACAGGAAACCTTTCTAATCATCTTCAGTTATTTGACAGAAGACAAAAGATCCCAAACAATCTTCAGATTAAAACAGACAAAAAAGAAGACTAATAACCTTTGCCTGATTCCATTTCAAACCAGCATCAAGGAAGGCAGAAGACCACCAATGATTATCACAATAAAATTCAAATTCATGCAGTTTTGAACCTCCATTTAGTGGCTACAAATCTTATTCTTTTGTATCTAGCCAGGTTGGACACGAAGGATTTCTCCCAAACGGAAGAAATATTTCCATCATCAAAGACTTGACTTTCAACAAGAAAGCTCTCATGAGATTGGCTGACAAAAGCCAGACTCATAAGACTATACCAGATTTCTTAAACTTAAAACCTGTATTAAAGAAGAGAAAAAGATGATGAGATAACAAATCTAAGGAGGATATTTTAAAAGGACATAAGACATAGGCAGAGCAACCTCCTCTCAAAATACAATGTTCAAAAGCTTTCAAGAGACCTGAGGAGGCTTGGAAATGCAGCCTAAGAAACAATTGCTAAAGAAAGGTAAAGGGAAGAACATGAACTTGAATACAGAGCACAATTGCAAATGCAATTTCCAAACTCATTTAGAATTACAAACTGCAGGAAAGCAGTGTAATAGGAAAATAAGTCATCATACACAGATAAATGAACCATGTATGGCATCCATCAAAATGTTCGGCCTTTTTATAAAACACAATAATCCTTTGCCATCCTGTTTACAGTAGACACTTTGCAATTGGCAGTATGTTTCTGTGAATATTGGTTGGCTGTTTGGTTCCTATAAGTATTTCCATTAACCTTTTCCAATTCTTGCAATTTCTTCATAAAAGAAAAGTATCTAATCAATAAGAAGTTTGTTAACTAAGAGACATTTTGGTTTGTTCCAATAACCAAATATCTCATAACAACATTCAGCAGTTTTCTTCATCTTCAGAGGTACATTGTACAGATCTTTAAATCTAAAATGTAGATGGAAATAGGAAGGTCGTCATTTCATTTGATTCTAAGATTCTTGAAGACAATGTTCAGGTAACAATTCAAGTGTTCACCAACTTCATTCACATACTGACTTGTTCAAACACCGAAGTCTACATCAACACTTGCAACATACCAGTGTTGTGCTGGAAACTGGAATACTGTACAGTCTTTGTGCTTCCTTCTTTGGTGAGAGAGAGAGAGAGAGAGAGAGAGAGAGAGAGAGAGAGATATTCACATATCAGATTGTCACACAAAGACAAAAGCTTAATATACCGTACTTTCTTTCTCAGTGACGACAGAAGAGGAGCCTCTTCGAAATGATTTTAGAATTCCAAGGGAAGAACTTTTTAATCAAGTTCTCTCAAATAACTCCTAAATTAATCCACAATAGAAGATAGCTAATGCTTTTTTTTTTAGTTTGAAAAGTTGAACAAGATTCTTGTACGGACTATTTTCACAAACAGTGTTCATCATGATTTTAGAGAAAGCTGCAATCAAGATAAAACTTCAATCTTGAGGTATGAAAGAGGCTTTCATCTTATCCTGACTTATTGGATACAAGAATGAAAGGGACAAAATTTAGGAGTTTTACTATTTCCTAAATTCAAAGGTTATTGGAATTTATAATCTTTTATAGCCAAGACTCAAAGCAAAACAAGATCAAGGAAAAGAAAGGCAGAGGTTAAGGAAAAGACAGACCTTTGGACCTCTTGAGGAAAGGAAGGTTATCTGTCAAGAAAAACATATAAATTCAGGAAAAACATATGGAGAGAATTCCTCACAGTGAGTCTTCAATTAAGACCAATCACAGAAATCAGGAGAAAGATCATTTAGGCAACTTCTATTGGTTACAAAAAATTTTCAGGTAATTTTCAAAACCTTCTTTGAAGAACACAATAGCTGTGTTCCGTTGACATCCTGAACACAAAGCTTTAAGAAACTGCCGGTAGTTTGTGACAATTTCAAAGATTAAACCTTGTGGATATTGATACTATATTGTACAGTACTGTAAGAAGTGTATCATTTGGCTTAAATAAATTTATCACCATTTTATCAAATGGAAATACTTTTCCTTTTTCAAAATACGATATTTTATTTTAGAATTATTGTGGAACTGCTCAATTTCTCACACTCTGTTTTTGTTCTCATTTTTAATAACAGCTTCAAAATAATACCAACTGTGGGGAAAGAGGGAAGGACCTTGACAGGGCCGCTGTTTATCACTTATAATGAAATGCATTTCCCTAGAATTATAAAATTTATGCAAAATGCCGGCATTGGAACCGGTTAGATCATTCAATGCCATCATTTAGTAAAAGAACAATTCTTGTGGAAATATCTTTTGCACTAATGTATTGGGATAAAGACTTGTATCAATGGCCAAAGTCAAACAGTGAACCAGAGTCATCAAGGGCTAAGTCTTTACTGTAGAAACTGTTGGAAACTCCATATGCATTTAATGTTGTCCATCAGAGCATTACTTAAAGATTATCAACTGACTGAACATTGAAGCAGGTTACAATTTGCTCAAATGGGTTAGCAGGACATAATACTTGCTTGCTTCTTTTCTTACAGAACTCTGTACATTGGGCTCTTTGAAGCAACAATTTGAACACCCCCTCGAATTTGAAAGGTCCTCTGCTCTCTTAATTCCATCTGGCCTCCTCACACACAGATGTGTAACATCTCAAACTTTGCATTGTTCCAGCACTCAATTCTTATTTCTAGGGACAAAGTCAACAGAATTCTATGACCCCACTCAAGCAGTCCGTTCAGCTGCGATAAAATACTGTTAGAATCTCGACTTGATCCCAACAGTGGAAAAAGGAAAAAGACCTTGACATAAGTCACAACTTATCGCATGTAATGAAAGGAATTCAACTTGTGCGCTGAAACTTCTGCTGAAGGCCACATACTAGAACCGATGAAGTCAAACAGCATCTTCACAAATTCATTAAAAGAACAATTCTTGTGGAAATACCTTTTACATAGTATCTGGAGGTAAATACCATTTTCTATGGCTGGACTCAAACAGTGAGCCAGCTCTCTATACCACAATAGAAACTGCTTTTTATTTTCTGAGATATATTTTCATGTCAATCAGCTGTTAATATTTTGTTACTTTTAAAACCAATTTTGCACTTATGAAAGTTGCCTTTCTGATATCTCAACAAATCTCGGTAGGACTGAACAGGTGTCGGACACTTAAGAAAGAGTTCTTACTGGCTCTAGCCTTGGCAAAGAGAGGAGGCAAGTTGCACGGCATCTCGTATGCCGTTAATCAATCCGAGGAATTGAACAAGGTCCCAATGATCTTCATTTCTAAGCTTGTCGCTTAGACGCCCTTCCTCTCTCTCTCTCTCTATACACTGGTGCTGTCCTTATTCAAACGGTAGATTTTACAGCGATAAAACCTGCTTTTGATTTTGTTCCTTCTCTCTTTCTCTCTCCACACTTTTCTTGGGAGACCTTATTCAAAACTGGCGGAACTTTCACAATACACCTAATCTGTTTCAGAACTTAACTCAAACATTGTGTTCTGTTTAAAAAAAAAAAAGTTTTTATTAATCATTTCCATCTGTTGTTCATTTCTAATCTTTTGAGTTTAATTGTCTCGAGACATATTGGATGGAAAGTTAAAGGACTTTGGGTTTGATTCTTTGTGAATAACATCAAGAATTATCTCCCCAAAATACGGCATCACAAAACCAAACATTCTTCAGATGCAACAAAAAGCATTAGAATAAGAATGTGTAAAACAAGGCTGTCAACACAACAACTAGATGAGACAAAAGCCAAACATCCAGAACTTTGAAACGTTCCTGGAACAAAAACTGGAAATGAAGGACAAAAGCCTTTTTAGGGATACACAGAACAGAAACAATAATCCCTATAATTCCTCCCAAGGTCCATAATACTCATCCAACAATGCTTCCAAGATTTCCAGACATCTGGAAACCCACCTTCCAGTGCCATAGCAAAGACAAGAACAAGAAGACAACATGACACCCCTATCCAGAATTTCCTACAGGGTCGCAAAGGTCTAAACGGCACTACCTACTGTGGCCCGCCCTGTACGGTCCCCTTGGAACCAAGAGATCTAAACGCACCCGCAATATCAATGCGTCTGTCTGCACAAATGGTGAATACAGTTGACGTGTAATCCTAATGACAATTTAACAGAACTTCCATTCAATTACTGCAGCATAAGAATGCTGTACACAGTCTTTAAAGACCATTATACAAAAGTGGCTTTTACATTTCATGTGACTCTTACTTAAATGATACTTTACATTTCATTTTGCATCTCAATTCAACTGAAAATAAGTGACATCTATAACAGCAAAAGAAATTAAGAATTTTACAGTACAATTCAAAACAATATTACCATTAAGTTTTTAAGATATATCCAATTAAGACTTGTAAATATTGTCAACCAGATTTCATTTGTCAGATTATAAGTAGTAATTACAATCTTGCTTCCCAGTTATAGGAGATAGAACACACATTCCTTCATAGAAACCAGAAGTATTTCAAACAAAACCTTGAAAGTGTTAAGCACTACATTTCAAGTCATATTTTCTCATACAATATACATCAAATAATGTGTATCATCATTTCTACATTTGCTTAAAGAACAGAAAAAATACCACACATAAAAACTGAAAAATAATAATTAAAAAAGTTATGTACTGAAATAACTGGATCAAAATAATGAAAGTAACAGGGAAATGGTTTTGACAAATGCAATACTAGTTATTCACTCTGTCTTATCAAGAACATTAAAAGCCTTTTTACAAATAAACAAACTTACTGGCAAGAATTATTTAAGGGATTACTCTTAAACAAAATATTCCTTCTATCCAATTTAACTAATGAGGCAATCGTCATATTTCAGACGAAAGTTATAGAACTGAACATCTGGAGGAAAATGGTTGAAACAGAGACTTGGGTGAGAGAGAGAGATAGAGAGACACTGAGGGAATGAATCTGAGAAACTCACAAAGTTACCAAGGAAAGGAGGTAGGCAGAATGAGAGAGAGAGAGAGAGAGAGAGAGAGAGAGAGAGAGAGAGAGAGAGAGAGAGAGAGAGAGAGAGAGAGAGAGAGAGGGAGATGAAAAAGAAGTGTGTGGGATCCCATACCTCCTCCCCACCAACTCTTCTTCCTCTTCTTTCCTTCTCCTTTTCAGGTGAGCGGCCACACTGCACTCCCTGCCCCATGCAACCCAAGAGGTGCCACAAGGCAAAGAAATCTTTCCAAATTCTGTTGGGAAAAAAGTTTCACAGTTAAGAATCCACAATCTTTCACAAGAGATGACGTACTACAGGTATTTAACATCGGTAAGACATTCCTAATGGCTGAATATGATCCAAGATTAAAACCTGCAGGCTTTCAATAAAAAATGTTTAAAATATTTGTAAAGGAACTTGGCACTAGCGAAGGATTTTAACAGATTCTGACTTCTGAAACTTGATAACAATATCAAAATGACATTTTAACTTCAACAAATGTTCAACTACTTTTCTCATTAATAATTTTGCTACAGAATTTTTATGGTCAAAGATTTGAAAATGGAATCTGTCATTAATTTCATTCTGTCTCCTAATTATAAATGGAAAATTTGCTTCCTGAAGATTCTATAAAATTCAGTATAAAAGTAAAAAATATTTATACTAAAGTTGTTTTTTATTCTAAAATAAGTTTAAGTTTCCCCACATATTTTATGACATTTTTTTGGGAGATGGAGAATTTTCTATGAAATAGAATGTAAAATACTTTTTCCTAAGTAAAAAAAAAAAACAACGAAATATCTATATAGGAGTGACACTGAAAATGTGTGAGAGCAGTAATTAAAACTAGCAGTGTCAAAGACCACCTAAGTTTCAAGCAGCATGAAAAACTGCAGCAAGCATTAGTTGCAAAACAGATAAGATGTGATTCACTGAAACAAGAGAGGAGCTGAAAGTAAGGGACAAGTTTAACTGGAGATACGGGGCGACACAGAAAATGTCACTAGTGAAAATTAATTTAATATTTCATGTTTTTCCAAGAGAAAATTTCAATGTTGTCAATATCCCGAAAAAAAAAAAAGGTGCTTATTGACTTGATCACCAGTCAATTTTGATGCTGTCGGGGACTTGGTTGGCACCAGTCCACGCAAGTCGTTTCGACATCGCAGCCAAGAAATTGACATTCTCGGGAGTTCTTACGAAAGATCCTACTGCAGGATCTCCATTTGTACCCCTACAAAACACAGAGAAACATAAACTTAGTCAAGAGGACATGGAAAAGCTTGTGGTGCTGTGTTAATGGTTCTACGACAAGATTGATGAGAACCCAGACTTGTTGGAGGATGTTTGGTTCTCTGGTGAAGCTCATTTTCTGTTGTCTGGATATGTGAACTCAAAGAATTACATCTTCTGGGGGACAACCCCAACAGAAGATTGTCTGCAAAGGCCACTGCACTCCATCAAGTGCACCGCACCAATTGCAATATCAAAACATGGGATCATTGGTCCGTACTGGTTTGGAGACCAGAATGAATGGTCAGTCCCGATTAATACTGAGCACTACGCACTAGTTGTGAAGAAGTTTTGGGCAGATGAAAAGATGTTGTGAGGGATGAACAGCAGTTTCAACAGGATGAGGCAACTCCCCACACTTCAAATGACTCGTTGGAATGGCTGCAGGGACACTTTGGTGATAGCCTCATCTGTAGAAGGTGATTCTGAATGAGCTTCACACTCACCGGACCTTAAACCCCAAGAATTTTATTTGTGGGATTATCTCAAAGACAATGTCTATCAGAACCATCCCCAGACTATTCCTGAACAGAAGAGGGCCATCACTAATTTTTTTAATCATTTAGACCAATAATCTGCCAAATAATATACTGGAAACAGACAGCAATGCTAACCTTACAACAATCCATCTCTAACTAGGAAAATATGACTTAATTTTTTTGCTAATAACCTTTTGAAAAAGGGATGATAATATAAGTAATGCTTAAAAGACTGTCCAGAGTATGAGGCTGTTACCATCGAACAAGCTGATGCAGTTATCAAGAACACAAAGAGACCAATATTCTAGCTTTTGAAGACTTAAGAATAAGAAATAATGTAAACTACTTTATGCTTTAAAAGGAACTAAAATGTCTAGAACAACATAATCTAACCAAGATAACCATCTACAAGTGACTCCTTTGTTTTCATTCAATCATAGTTTGACTTATCAAGTCTGTATCTAAAACAGCATCATCATTTTCTACCTCTTCTTATTTTACATTAAGGAACTCTCTGTACTGTATATTATATCATTAACCTTTTACTGATATCTAAAAAGCTATTCTCTAGAACCATAGAAATATCCTGTACAGAATATCATTCAAATTAAACCCTGATTTGATAAAACACAAACTTTGAATCCTTCACAGATTAAGGAAAGGTGAATCTTCAAACTTAAATACTAATAGTTATAAAAAACTAAGTTACCTAACAAATCATGATGATAACATTCAATTGTTTATGTTCCACTATTTCTAAATCAGTTCCCATCAAGTGAAGATAAAAGTGAAGTTTCTCTGAAAACAGTTTTTCTCATCTCAAAATTTAACAGTTAAACAAACCACAGTTTCAAACTAGACATTTTTGACAGAGTTGGTTCACGATCAAGCCAAATTAGAAAGACAATACAGTAATGGAAAACCAAATGAAGTGGTTAGACGGACAGGAAGTCATTAAGCGATAGTTATGAAAGAAGATTAATTGAATCATTAAGTAATATTTCAAGAAGAGACTAATTGTTAGATTCAAGTGGAGGACTTGAATGTACAGTCATCAAGAATTTCTGTATCTGTACTTCTATAAAAGTAAAAAGAAGTTTTGCAGTAATATTAAATGACTGTATCTTCAACAGGAAGAAGACTAAGAGGCCAGTAAGACTAAACAGAAGGAAAATGAGGCACACTGTCACAACAGACCTTGGCAATGGGTCACATTGAGAGCCTTTAAGTTAAGCAAGGAAAAGCTTGAGCACAATTCTCAAAGGTTCAGGTTGAAGGGTTTGTTATGAATTGAACCTTCTCGCAGTGGAACCTCCACGAGACGAGCAAGAGAGGCTGCTTCAATCACCTTCAACAATATCCAAGTTTTTTCTCACCCAAAAGAATTTTCTGTCTTTTTCCAACAAGCACACACACACTCGCTAACTCTTTTACTCTCTCTCTCTCTCTCTCTCTCTCTCTCTCTCTCTCTCTCTCTCTCTCTCTCACACACACACATGTGCGCACTCTCTCTCTCTCTCTCTCTCTCACACACACACACACACACACACACACACATTTACTGTGCTTAAAACTGTGGTTTGCCTATACTGTACATTTAAATACAAAATAAAATAGTTTTCTGAGACCAAATGCTAAATCCCTAAACTAAACTCAACTCTAAAACACCACTGACAGAATCATATCCATTTACTCCAGAGGCAATACACTGCAATGCTTCAAGTCTCGGTACTGACTAAATATCATTACATTGTATAGACTGAGTCACATGACTGAGGGAACACAACCTATGAGAGACTGTCGAGAGAAGGTCCCTAACCAGAAGTCATTGCCTCGAGAGTAAATGTGTAACAACATACAATCATTTTACAGAAGGTCTTCACAGATTACTACCTTCACATCTTACTGATACCAACAGTGACAGACCAGTCAGGAAAGAGGACAGCTGGTTGAGAGCTTAGGAGGTTGAGTCAGTAGTCAGTTTAGCTAATCAATAATTCTAATAACAAAATCTGGTGCTCAATAAGAACAAATTGTTTGACGTTTAAGTTACAGAGGCTCCTAAGTCCTCATAGGATTGGCCAGGAGAATTTGTGACTAAAAATAATCTTAATTTGAAATATAATTCTTTAGAAATCTATTGAAATAAGATGAATATTCTAGCAAAATTCCTTAAACGGACTCATCAACAAACAATCACTGAAAAACATTTGATAAATTCAAAGTTCTAATGATTTCTCAAAATCAATTTCCTCAACGCTTCCCTTCCAATACCTTAGATCACGTACCCCAACCTTAATAATGATAATATTAAAAGATTCAACTTATTCAATTTTGAAGGAGATTTTCAAAGTCAAAACTTGATGAAGGACTTCTGAGTCACTTCCACAATCACTGAAAACATCAGAGGGGAATTACTTTTACAGATCTAAAATGTCAAAACTCTTGATTTGAAAACTGAAGTATTGTTGGTAAAGAAATATTAACTTTTTAATTCAATAAAATCTATTAAATCCAGCTGAGAAATCCATACAAATTGAATTGATCTATCAACGCCTTAAATTGTATGGGCCACTTTATTCTATAGGTTCAAGGCATCTAAGCATTTACCAATGGATTTTTATATGTTGCATAACAGCCCTCCAAACTTGGTCAAATAACTTTATAGTATAATTAATGGATATCACAATCTCTCACATTATAAACTCAATACTAAAGGTTTTTTTTTAATCTGACCTCTCTTTGGGAAACGATAACTATTGCTTCATCCGCAAGAACTGAAGCCTTACTGGGAAAGCTGATATGAACCTGATACGGCAGCTTTAGTTACAGCCTCACTGGAGTCCAGAAGTTTTGTACCCTCTGGCAAAATAACCCACACAGACATTATTTCCAAAGTCAATATGTATGAAACTGTATTAAAATATCATTAACTTTAAAATAAACCTGTAGATGGGTGCACTGAACCCTTAATTTGGAAAACATCTGTAATCCTGACTGGTCTGACACCATTGTTGTGTAAAAGTTAAGACTTTTGTAAGTATTTTAAAATGTCCAGATGTAAAATGAATCAAACTACACTAAGAACTAATTATATGTGGCTGAGATGGAGTGGTCTGGCTGGAATGTTCTGGAATCCTGGTGCCACAGACAGAGGATGTTAAGGCACCAAATTTCCATCAGCGTCATGGAAATATCTGATGTTAAAGTTGTTTGTTGTGACGATCCAGAAACAGGATTCCTTTCCTGTAAAGGAAAATCCATCCATAAATAAAACACTCTTTTGGGTTAGTTACAATAATCAATGGCAGACAGATTTTAAAAAAGGCTTAACGATTAATTGGAAAATGGTCTAGACTATTAATAAAAAGCTTCAATATTTACTATCGTTAACGTATTTATCACTTTTTCATTATTACTACCCTGGCTACAACCCTAATTGGAAAAGCAGGATGCTACAAGCCACACCTTAGCTATTTAATAGGGGTATTACTTTCGACGTAGCTGAAATGACGAGCCATTAATTTTTAACGATGGTTAACTACCCATAATGCTAGTTAGCGGGGGTAGGGGAGGGTTGCTTGGTAAACGACCCCCCCCCCCCCTTACACACCTGTGATTGAGCTTACTTTGCTTGGAGGTAGGACTTCAAGGGGGATAGGGTTGACGGGCAAGTTTATTTAAATAGTTAAGGTTTGTATAGTTAGGAAAAATTCAAATCATCTACGAATTTGTAATTTGTTCCGTAACTGGAATACAAACCACGCTATTCAATAGGGTTGACTCACAAATTAGGTAGGGTGTACGTCCCAGCCAATCTGGCTTTTGGCTTTACCCGGGGGCACCTTATCTGAGTATGTCAGTACTAAAAAGTAAGGAGTCCCTGCACCTCGGTAAAACCTTGCTACGCAAGGTCCGCGGCTTACACAAGCTGTGTGTTGAGGTATATAGAAGTGTGACTGTCCAGGTAAAGTTATTCAGAGTTCTTTAGAAGGAAAAATTGTGTAACTAGAACTTTCCCAATACTACCTCGTCAGGGTATGGAGACCAACAGTATTAGCCTTGATACTAGGTACACAAGGGAGCATGGTTTACCTGCAGTGGTTTGAGGTCAGCTGTGCAGAGAACCCAGGATGCTGCTTTCCCCAAGAGAGGGGAGGATGAAGAAAAGAATAAGGATCAGTCAAACCTTTTCATTCACGCAGACTAAAACAGGGTAACAAACCCTCAACCTTCTGCTACTTGTCCAATAAGGAGCTTGAGGTTTTAAACCAGCTGTTGTGCAGCCACCACAGGATTGATAGAGAACGTATTGAGTCTCCTGCGGGTCACGTCTTGCAGGTAGTGGGATGTGAATGTGGTCTGATGATTCCAAATTCCATCTTGAAGAATCTGACTCACTGAGAAGTTTCTCTTGAATGCCAGAGACGTAGCTATGCCTTTGACATCATGAGCTCTGGGGCGACGTGAAGGAGGAGGATCTGGATTCAATGCAAGGTCTATGACCTTGCGAATTCATGCTGTGATGGTGTTCTTGGTGACCCTCCTCTTGGTCCTTCCTGTGCTGACGAAAAGTGCAGGCACATGGGGACGGGCTGCAGCTGTTCTCTTAAGATATAGCCTCAAACTCCTCACTGGGCATAGTAAGAGATGGTCTGGGTCATCTGTTACAGAACAGAGACTAGAAATCCGGAAGGAGTCGAATCGTGGATCCGCTACTCCTACGCCCGTGTTCTGAGTCTTAGCAATAAACTTAGGGACGAAGCTGAATGTTACCTCTCCCCACCCCCTTGAATGGGCAATGTCGTATGAGAGACCATGAAGTTCGCTGACTCATTTGACCAAAGCCAAAGCTAGCAGGAACACCGTCTTCCAAGTCAGGTGGCGATCGGTTGCCTGGCGTAATAGTTCATAGGGAGGTCTCTTAAGAGACCTGAGAACTCGAACCACGTTTCATGTGGGAGGTCTCACTTCTGACTGAGGACAGGTAAGTTCATAACTCTGTATGAGTAAGGAAAGTTCTAGTGATGAAGGAATGTCCATTCCTTTCTGTCTAAAGGCGAGGCTTAAGGCTTAGTGATAGCCTTTTACTGACGAGACTGACAGGCGCATTTCTTCACGCAAATACACGAGGAACTCCGTTATTGCTGGAATAGTGGCATTGAGAGGAGATACCCCTTCCACGACACCAACCACAGAAGACTTTCCACTTTGCCTGGTAGACTGCTGCTAATGACTTACGCAGGTATCCATTACACCCTAGTCACAACTTGTTGCAAAAATCCTCTCTGAGAGAGGAAATGCTGGATAGTCTCCAGGCGTGAAGTCGTAGCGAAGCTACGGCTTTGTGGAATATGTTGGCATGTGGTTGTTTGAATAGATTGTGTTGTGGAGGGAATTCTCTTGGGGGCTCTGTTAGAAGCTGCAGGTCTGGAAACCATTCTGCGTGATGCCATAGCGGAGCTATGAGGGTCATTGAAAGATTGACCAATGTTCTGGCTTTGTTGAGTACCCTCCTCATCAGACAGAATGGGGGAAAGGCGTAAACGCAATGTTGTCCCACCGTTGTTGGAATGCATCTTACCAGAGAGCCTTGGGGTCTGGGACTGGGGAACAATACAGCGGGAGCCTGAAGTTCAGGGCCGTTGCAAAGAAGTCTACAGTCGGAGAACCCCACAAAGTCAGGACTTTGTTGATTATTAGATGATCAAAAGACCACTCGGTACTCACTATCCGAGATGCTCTGCTCAGGTTGTCGGCGAGCACATTCCTTTTGCACGGAATGAAGAGTGCCGACAGTGGTATCGAGTGGATTTCGGCTCATCTCATTATCTCTACTGCTAGATGGGATAGATGCTGCGAAAAAGTACCTCCTTGCTTGTTGATGTAAGCCGCTACTTTGGTGTTGTCGCTCATCACCACCAGTGAGTGGCCCGCCAGCAACTGTTGGAACTGTTGAAGGGCCAAAAAGACGGCCTTCATCTCTAGGAGATTTATGTGGAGGTACTCTTCTGACCCTGACCAGAGGCCTGAGGTCATGTGGTGCAGCACGTGGGTCCCCCATCCTTTTTTTTTAAGCATCTGAGAACAGCATCAAATCTGGGGGGAGGACGAGAAGATCCACTCCCTTTCGTAGGTTCTCATCTGCCACCCACCACTGAAGGTCCGTCACTTCCGCTGACCCCATGTGGATCCGGATGTCCAGGGAATCGCGAGTCTAATTCCACCGGCACTTGAGTTGCCACTGGAGGGATCTCATCCTGAGGCGACAATTGGGAACTAGAAGGGCCAGGGTTGAAAGGTGACTGATGAGATGTAACCATGTTTGGGCTGGAAGTTCTTCTCGTCAGAGAAAAGGTCTTGCGACATTTCTCAGCCTTGTTATCCTGTCGTCTGATGGGAAGGCTTTGTAGAGAATGGTGTCTACAATCATGCCTAAGCATACCAGTCTTTGAGTGGGAAGCAGAGAGGACTTCTCGAGATTTACCATGATCCACAGATCTTGGCAAAGTCTCAGAAGTTTGTCTCGGTGTTGAAGAAGGGTTGACACCGAGTCTGCTAGGATTAGCCAGTCGTCCAGATAAAGGAGGAGACGGATGCCAATCCTGTGTGCCCAAGATGACACTAGGGCAAACACTCTGGTGAAAACTTGAGGTGTTGTGGAAAGACCGAAGCACAGCACCTTGAACTGGTACTTTCTGTTGTCTAGGCTGAATCTTAAGTACTTCCTAGAAGACGGATGGATTGGGATCTGGAGGTACGCGTCCTTTAGGTCCAGTGTACACATAAAGTCTTGAGGTCTTACCGAGTCTGCCGTCTCCATGCTGAACGGAGCTTGTTTGACAAACTTGTTTAGGGCTGAGAAGTCGATGACTGGTTTCCAGCCTCCAGACGCCTTTCTTACAAGAAAGAATCGACTGAAGAAGCCTGGGGACCCGTCAAGGACCTCTTGGAGAGCAACCTTCTTCAACAGGGTCTGGACTTCTGCCCGAAGGGCCTGCCCCCTTGCCGATCCCATGGAAAGGGAGTCTATTGACACTGGATTCCTGGTCAGGGGAGGGAAAGATGTTATGAACGGGACGCAATATCCTAGATGAATCTTGGAGATTGTCCAGGAATCGGCCCTGAGTTGCTTCCACCTGTCTGAGCAACTTTGTAGGCATTCTCACACTTGTGGAGACACAGGGAGAGTGCCTATCTTAGCGTTTGCAGCCTCGGCCGCTCCCTCTAGGATTCTTAACTCCCCTGAGGGACTTTTTGCCTTTCATGTCCTTGACAGGAAAGGGCTTACTAGACACTGTTGTCTTCGCTGCTGGTTTCGACATCATGGTCTTGGTTGGACGGGACTGTTGAGGTGCTGGAGGTTTATAGGGCTTGGATGTCTTCATCAGACAGGAAGGGAGAGTATCCCTGGGGAGATACTGGAGGGACTAGCCTTGATGGTCTGCACGGAGTCAGCTTCACCATAGGGGAAGTGACCGCGTCGGAAACTCCTCTTTTCCTCTTCAAATGGGTAGAGGAAGCCATGGTTCCGTGTCGTGAGTCCAGAGCTATAGGCTGCTCTGACGAGCGGCCGGACAGGACAGGCTTGAATGTCTGTGTTACAGCTCTGACTAGGGCACTGAACCAAGGCTGCGAACTGACTGATCCCCTGAAGGGAAAGGGACCGAAGGTTCCCTACGAGGAGTCACCGTTTAGGGATCCTGAACCCCTCTGCTGGTGTCTGTTTCCCTTCTCCAGAAGGGTGTGCTGCAATGCGTTTGCGGGAAGGGGAATGAGGCGATGGTGAACTTGCCGGGTGTAGTTCCAGCACCTGTGCCTGTTGGGGCAGCGCAGGCGAAAATTGGCGCGCAGGGGAGAGCTGGTGTGCTGGCGAGTGTTGGCGCATGCGCATGTCTTGGTGCGTGCGTGCGGGAGAGACCTGGCGCGCAGGTTAGCGCATTGGTTGCACGCGCGTAGGCGTGTGATGCCACGTGCGCGCAGGAGTGATGGCACGTCGGTGAGTCCTGGCGCGCAGGAGTGATGGCATGAAGGTGAGTGCTGGCGCGCAGGAGTGATGGCACGTCGGTGAGTGCTGGGGTGCAGGAGTGATGGCACGTCGGTGAGTGCTCGTGCTCAGGAGAATACTAGCGCGTAGGAGAATATTAGCGTGTAGGAGAATATTGGCGCGCAGGAACTTGTTGACGTGCAGGTGAGTGCTGGCGCGAGGGAGCGCGCTACTGCGCAGGAGAAAATTTGCAAACAGGAGAGCGATGGTGCACAGGAGAGGATTGGCATGCAGGAGAGTGCTGGCGCAGGAGGGAGCTGGCGCGTAGGTGCGTGTTGACGCACAGGAGATCGAGGGCGCATTGGAGATTGCTGACGCGCAGGAGATCGTGGGCGCGCAGGAGAGCGCAAGCACGCAAGAGGGCGCTGTTGCGTGGGCGACCCTGACCATGTGAGTGCAGGGTGCACAGGCGAACGTGGGAGCAGGGAGCACAGGAGAGCATTGGCGCGTAGGCGCATGATGTTGTTGCTGTCTATGAGGGTGAGCAGGTGAAGGGGGGCGCCGAAGCGCTGTAGAGTGCAGACGGGCAGGCTGTGCATGACGAGCTGCCAGTGAGTGCTGGTGTCCTGTAGGTTGGCGAGCTGAAGGGCGATGGCGTGCAGCTGCACACTTTGGTAGAGCCTCAAGAGGCTTTACATGGGACAGGAATGGTGATGGAAGGTCGGCAGGTCTGAAGGGTGGATGGTCAGGTGTTGGGATGTGCCCTTTGCAAGAGCGAGCATCCACCGATGGGGATCGTGAACGATCCGCAGAGAGGTCCAAGACCGAAGTCACAGGACTAGTAGCAGGAGTAGTCATAGTCGATGGTCGAGGGTCAGCAGACTGCAGCGGACGCTCCTCTGCAGGGGACGGCTGCGATGACGAAGCAGACGAACCAGAGGGGCGCCTCTTCACCGATGGTGAAGGGAGACCTCTAAGGCGAAGTGGAGGGCGAGCTTTCCAACGAAGGCCCCCTCTGAGGGCCGTTGGATCATCAAGCTGACCGTGCGCCGCAGCAGTCCTCTGAAGTGAGCTCCCACGAGGGGGAGAAACACTCGCAGGAGAGACAGATGTTGGACTTAGTTTCCCCCTCGAAGGATGTTCCCGAACGGGGGAAACTAAGTTGGCAGCAACCGCTGGGAGCAGTCGGATAACATTAAGTGTGACACCTCTGACACTACAACATGGATGAGGGCCAGAGGATCTACCTCTAACGGCGACGATGAATGCTGAACAGAAGCATCCATTCGGATGAACTGCAACAAAGCTTCCTTGGAGGGCGGACCCGTGAGCCCCAAGGAAGACCAAATCTGCAACAAAGGGGTTGGTGACAAGGCCTCACCGGGGGGTAGAGGTGGGGCTGCTTCGCTAGGCTAGGAGAAGCAACACCATCTCTCGAGGACCGGGGTTGGCTGACATTAACTTGGTCTACCCTACTACTCGACGGTCTCTTGTAAGAGGCTGAACGAGTAGGAGCTTCGGAGGAGGGTCAGGAGACGGAAGAAGAGGCCTTGGGTTTTCCGGACTTCTTCTTTCACCGTCGCCAAAACCTCTCCCACTAGGAGGAAGACCACTCCCTACACTCATAACACTTATTTACAATCACACCGTTGACTTCTGCATATAGGACAAAGGGTGTGAGGATCTGTTTCCACTGCCGACATAAACGTTCCACAAGGTTGGCTGGAGAGTCCAGGGCATGGTCACAGAAGTCAACTTCACAACACACACTAGAGAAAAGAAAAAGCAAAAAGATACATTAATGGCTGCCAATATACGGCGAGGATGAAGAGCAGCAACGTCCGTTCACTATCCGAGCCGAAAGCAAAGTGAGCTCAATCACAGGTGTGTGGGGGGGGGGGGGGCAGTAGCAAGCTACCCTCCCCTACCCCAGCTAGCTAGCGGTATGGGTATTTAACCCTCGCTAACTTTTAATGGCTCGTCATTTCACCTACGCCGAAAGTAATACCCCTATTAAATAGCGTGGTTTGTATTCCAGTTACGGAACAAAGATCAGTCATACATAAACTATAAAACAAGACATATCAACCTGTTCAACAGAACACCACTTGCAAACAAGTTTGAGTCTTTAAAATTGCTATTTCTTATATCACAAAATGTCTTGGCTGAAAGTCTCTTGTAGATTACCAAAGTGGATTAGAATTGGAAAACTCACCTGGTACTTGCAGGATTTGCTAAGGGTTCCTAAAGCATTTTGGCTGGCTGTCTTTCTTCCTAATTAAGCAGGTGCCATAGGATGAACTGTGCAGACGACGCATGGAGGGACTTCTTCATTTCACAAAACCTGTAAGATGAAAACCATTTAAACACATTTCACGATACAGTTGTGTTTTCATTGTAAAATATAATGTGAACAAGGTTTCACAGGTTGGCCATAAGAGAACTCCTAAGTTTTCTAACTCAGTGATCTGGATACACTTCTTAACCAAAAGGCTTTGACAAATAAGAACAAGCTTCTTTCCACTGATGAAGTGTCTGAAAGAATTACTTTTTGGAGCTAACATAAGAAGCTATTACTTTCATAACAGCATTATTGTCTTGACATAGTTTAGCAAGATCATCAAATCCAACTCCAAGATTTCTAAATATCTAGACTTATAAGCTGGACCTACAGGATGGACAGTCGAGACAGGAAGACAGTAAACGGACAGATAGACCAGGACGTAGAGCACAGGACTTTGAGGGAATCCCCAATCAAAGAAATGGTAGACAAGATACTCAGACATCTCAAGTCATTTCAGGAATATTATATAAGCAGTTCTAAAAGTCCACTTTCAATCCTTTGACTCAAACGTTTTACGGTTTTCTCTCCTTAACTTTTCCTCTTTCTACTTTCTCCAAGTGAACATCCTTTCATTTCATGAAATAGAGTACATTCAAAGTACTGTGCTGTAGTACTGAGTACACTCCCTTCATTAAGTTTTTTCATTCAAATATCTTGTGTGTTAGTTACAGCACAACAAGAATCAACACTCGAAAAACACTATTTATAAACCCTTTTTTTAAGTAAGGCACACATTGTAGTTTATTAAGTGCAATAAGTTGTTCATTGTTCTAACTTTTCCATTCTTTTGAATATATTTATCCATCTCAATCTATTTTTCCAACAATTTTCCAACAAAAAGGGACACAAAGTCGAAACCATTTAACGCAAAGTATGACTACATGAGCAAGTTGGTTGGATTTCACAACATCAAAAAAACTTGAGAAAATCTTCTCTGACAAAACTCCCCAACAAATCACTGATTAAGAGCATATACATTTCTCTGTTCTTTATCTCCATTTTCTCTTTAACCTCTTAGGGTTTACTATTCTGAACAAATTAGCTTTGCAAGCAACTAGCCTTTTAGGGTCACTCAAAGGAAAGTCTCTAGATTGTGAATAACAGCACTGATAACAAATACTTTACTATAAATTTTTCAAATAATTTGTAGTTTTCCAAAGTCATTTATATGGGCAATCATGTATGGTTACCCAGCCTCTCAAGAGGTAGCGCACTTATACCTCTGAGAGGCCGAGTCACTCTGCCTATGGTTAAGACTAGTGGGCTGGATGAGGCCAGACATTTGGATAAAGAACTCAGGTTTGTATAGCTATGAAAAACACAAATAATTTAAAAAATGTGTAGTTTGTTTTTATGCGGACACAAACCTCTGAGTCATTTATACGGGAGTCTTCTTCAGGTGGGAGAAAGCCGTTGGACTGGTCTCTACCTACTGTTGTACTAGATCACTGTTAGGTAACCACAAAAATGAGAAAAAAATTACAAATATATGACAATCAGACTGACATAAGGGTTCCTTCGGTGAAGAAAATATGATGACTGGAACTTTATGAAGAAGGAATTGAAGAAAGGCAACATTCCATGTTCACACGCTTCAATGCGGAGAATAACTGATGAGGTGACTAAAGGTTGAGCATCCTGTAAGAGCTTGGCCTAGATCAACTGTTGTGCTGCAACAATGGGACCCATAGAAAAGGTATCCACCGATCTATGGGTACAGTCCTTTAGGTAGTGGCCTGAGAAGGCAGTCTGTCCTTTCCAGACTCCTGCAATAAGGACCTCTACAACTGAATGGTTCTCGCAAAATGCTGGGGTTGCAGCAAGACCCAAGATGTCATGAACTCTGGGGAAGGGGGGAGATGGTGGAACTTCCGAGGATTAATAGACTTTGAGGATAAGAGATAGTGGAACCGAAAAGAGATTGTGTTCTTAGAAATCTTTTTGGTGCATCCTGTGCTCACAAACAGATTAGAGATCTTTCATCGACAAAAAGATGACGTTAAAAGTCAAATCTGGTGTCGTTTATGGCCTGATTTTGAGTTTTAGCCACAAATTCTGGAACAAAGAAAAAAAAAAAGACATGTTTTTCCAACCCTTGGAATGTGATATATGGTAGTACAAGACATGCATTTTGCTCACTCTCTTAGCTGGTGGAAATTCTTCATTTAACTTAATGATAAATCCCTTAACAATTAGTGGACTGGATAAAAGAATTGGATTTGATCCCATCAAGATGTTAAGTCAACCACTCAAAATTGAGAGAATGTTTAGGATCGAGTGTGCATACGTAGGTGCGTAAAGTAAGCGTAAACAAAGGAGGAGTTGTGTTTACGATCAAGACAACTACGATGATTCGAGAGGGGAGAGGTGTTGCTCCCTTTATCATCATTTGAAAGTCTAATCTCTCCCTTGTTAAAGGTATGAAATTGTCTAAGTTATAATGTACATGTTTTCATAACACTTGATATCTTAAAATAACAGCAAATTATTAAGTCTTGTTATGATGATGTTACATGAATTGATAATTGCTCAATGCTAAGTTTGCATGTGATGGGAATTGTGCCACCAACCGTAAGTTAAGATTCTTGAGTTGCCAGGCTAACTGTGCAGTGTAACCAGTAGGTTAGGTATGAGTACAGTACAGTATACCTTAGGCTACGAATTGCATGTTGTTTGACATAGGATCGTTGTCCTAAAGGAAGTTTCTGCATTAAAGAGCACCAGTTTTGGATGGAGTAAGCTAGTCGTCAAGGTACCTCAGCAGCCTGATATCCATGGCAGGAGCCCAAGCAGAGACCAGGCAAAGACTCTGGTTAAGTACCTGGAGTACTGTGGACAAGTCAAAGCAAAGCACCTTTAAGTAGAAGATACTTTCTGCATCTGGGATGGGCAGAGACCTGAAAGTAAGCATCTTTCAGGTATATAGCCAACATGAAGTTGTCCTTTCTGAAGGCCTGAAGAACGATGCCTGGGTTCTCCATCTTAAACCTTGTTGGGATCACAAACTGGTTCAAGTGGGAGAAGTCTACAACAAGTCTTCAGCCTCCAGAGATCTTTTCTACCAAGAAGAAGTTGGTGAAGAAGACTGGGGATCTGTATGAGAGAATTCCACCTCTATGGTGGGACCGTCAAAGTTTAAGCTAATGGGGGAGGACATCTTTTCCATCTCAGGTGCTAAAAAGGTGCAGTAACTGCTCTTAACCTGGGCACAAAGAGGGTCTCCTTGACCGTCTAGACGACGTATAAGACTCATAACTTCAAGGAAATTTAATGTCTCGGATGTGAATGTTGGAATATTGGAGACTTTCACCTTTCCTTAAACGTAAATACGTTCCTGCCTGTGGCTCGGACAGTGAGAAGAGGCCGCTGTAAGAGAACGAGCAGAGCCACATTCAATTACTCATGCGATAATCGTCTCCATCCACGTTGGGATGAGGTTGGACAGCAGGGGACTCTTGGTCTGAACTTGAAATCTGTGATGAGAAAAGATTTATCAGGAGAGGTCTACTTGGAATGTCTTTTTCTGGAATGGGGTCTCTTTTTCCAATTATTATCATTATTACTTGCCAAGCTACAACCCTAGTTAGAAAATCAGGATGCTAAAAGGAAAAGGACTACAACAGGAAAAATAGACCAATGAGGAAAGGAAATAAGAAAATAAACTATATATGAGAAGTAATGAATAACAACATAAAATATCGTAAGACCAGTAACAACTTTAAAATAGATCTGTCATATATAAACAATAAAGAGAGAATAGTGTGCCTGAGTGCACCCTCAAACAAAAAACACTCTAACCCAAGACACTGGAAGACCATGATAAAGAAGCTATGGCATTACCCAAGATTAGAAAACAATGGTTAGATTTTTAGAAGAGGTGAAGATATAGGGTTCTGCCACCTCTTTCCTTTCATGTCTCTGAAAAAAGAAATATCTGAAATTGCTACTCTCTCAGTAGCTTGTGGGATAATACTGTATGTAAGTTGAGATTAATATTTGTCTGTGCAGACCTTGGTAAAATATTAGGTTTATTTTATTATTTCGTCTAAAAGACGGGATAGGTTCTGAAAGAGTTTTGAACTCATGGGCTAGAAGCAATTTGGGTATCAACCAAAGTTAAAAGTAGCACGTGTTCATTAGGCACTTCCACAAGGCTACGTGGTCGAGCCAAAGCACGATTAGGTCATATGTGTCCCCACGAGTGAGGGATAAAATGGTGGCATATTCTGTGACATTAGCACACACACGTGAGGGTATGCCAATACATATGGTTGAGACACGTGGAGCCGAGATGTTTGTTGACATTGATAAAACTTTCGCCTTCTGAAAGGGATGTTGGGAAAGGGAAGCCAACGTTCGTACTCTGATGAAACAGCCAAACCGGTACAGTGGAATTTATCATGAACACAACTGTGGATGTCCTATCAACATCCGAAGAAGATAATGGTGTATTATTGGGTCTTTCTGTGGAGAAAGGTGAAGTTGCCGGCCCCTTGGTGTACAAAGTAACCCAAACTGGTGCATATGAGCCAGGGAAAAGTAAGCACCTTCCACGATGGCTGCCTCCATTAAGGGGGATATGACTTCTCATTCAGCACATGGGAAGAAGTTCTCAGATGAGAGTGGGGTGAAATCTTCAGCACTTTTACTGGAGAGTCGTCCTGAAGTGAGAAGTCACCTTGGCTCTGAAAATCTGAAACAAAAGCGTGACGATCACCACTGAGCACACTCATGGGGGGAGATGGGAATCTGAGTAGATTGGTATAATGTCGAACTAAAGATATTGGAACTGAGTCCAGTCCAGGCTGTGCTGGAGCTGAAGCCAAAGGATAAGTGTCAGGTAGGGACTCATGTTTGCTATGACCTAAGGGCAAGAAAACATTAACCAAAGTTTCACTAATCTGAAAATTATGGAGATAATGGCTGCACAGTCAGTTAAGAGGGTCACAGGAGGCTTCTTGCTCTCAACAGAAGAAGACGGGGAAGGGGACCCATCCTTCTTAGCTCTCTTCTTGCAACGTGCATGGAACTTCTCCCACTGGGAGGGTGGTCACTGCCATCAAATTTCACGAGGCTTACCACGGCAGTTCAAGCATGAGGGGTGCGGATCAACCTGCACCCACCTTATGTTCCTCAAGGGCGACCTTCAAGACCAGGGAAAGTCAGCACATTACTGTACCTTAAAAGCCTTTCATCTCACAAAGCACACTGAAAGAAAAAGCCCTGGAGAAAGAAAGAATCCAGCATGGGGTCATGATCATAGTATGGGAGATCAGTTATAAGTAGAGTGAATCGCCATCTCAGAGGTATAAGTGCACTACCCAACCATGGTGTTGCCTGGTAACCATACATGGTTGCCAGTTATACATTTTTCTTTCTGGTCGTAGCAAAACAACTTGGGAGTAAACACATATAAATGACTCGGAAGTTTGTATCCGCACAGGAACAAACTCATGTTATGCTAATGTTGGAAGAAGATGTTAGAATCATGGATAAAAGTGGTTACCTCACTGAAGAAGGAAAAGCTGGGCTTGAATCCAATGATGTGGAAGCACGGTGTACGCTGGCAATATGACCACAGCAGTCTCCTTGCATTGCCTTGGTTGGGATGTACAACTTCTTCAATGATGATTTCAAGGTCTCCCTGAAACAAAATTTACTTTAAGAAAACAATAAAAAACAAAAGTTTAATCCTAAAATACAATATATTGTGGTGAACATATGTTTTACAATCCTATGAAGAAATATGCTTGACTTGGTTAAAGGTAATGTTGTACAGAACACTATTAAAACTAACCCAAGGCTGGTAAAGAATAAGTAAACCTGTTCACTAAAGCATAACTTTGGTTGGTCAGTACAGTACATATGAATATGACAAATTTGTAGATATTTTGTATTTTTCCTAACGATGCAAACCTTAGTTATTTATTTAGGGGTATTACTTTCGGCAAAGCTGAAATGACGAGCAATTAAAATTTAACGAGGGTTAACTAGCCATACTGCTAGTTACCGGGGGTTGGTGGGGGGGGTAGCTTGCTACCGCTCCCATCCACACACCGGTGATTTAGCTCACTTTACTTGAAGGTAGGACTTCAAGGGAGATAGGGCTGGCGGTAAAGTTTGCATAAATAGCTAAGGTTTGTATCCTTAGGAAAAATACAAATTATCTATGAATTTGACATTTGTTCCGCAACTGGAATACAAACTTATGCTATTTATTTAAGGGTGATTCACCCATTAGGAAGGCTGGATGTCCCTGATAATCTGGCTTTTGGCTTTTACCCAGGGGCTCCTTATCTGAGTATGTTAGTACTCAAAATAAGGGATTCCTGTGCCTCGCTAAACCCTTCTTATGCAAGGTCCGCAGCATACGCGAGCTTTGTGTTGAGATATTTAGACGTGTGACTATCCAGGTAAAGTTATTCCGAGTCTTTAGTAGGAAAAACTGTTGTAACCAAGACTTTCCCAATACCATCTCACCAGGGTATGGGGACACAACAGTATTAGCTTAATACTAGGTACACAAGGGAGCATGGTCTACCTACCATGGTTTGAGGTCAGCTTGTGCAGAGAACTCAGGATGCTGCTTTCCCCAAGACAAGAGAATGAAGAAAAGAATAAGAGCCAGTCAAACATTCTAATTCATGCAGACTAAAACCGAGTAACAGTGCCCTCAACCTTCTGCTACAGGACCGATATAAAATGTATTGAGCCTCATGTGAGTCACGTCTTGCAGGTAGTGGGATGTGAAAAAAGTTTGTCGTTTCCACACCCGAGCCTGAAGAACCTACGTCGCTAAGAAGTTCCTCTTGAATGCCGGGGACGTAGCTACTCCCCTGACATCATGAACTCTGGGGCGACGTGAAGGAGGAGGGTCTGGATTCAGTGCTTGATCTATGACCTTGCGAATCCATGCTGAGATTGTGTTCTTAGTGACCCTCTTCTTGGTCCTTCCTGTGCTGACAAATAGTGCACCACACGAGGACGGGCTACGGCTGTTCTCTTACAGTACAGCATCAAACTCCTCTGGGCAGAGTAAGAGATGATAAGGGTCATCTGTAACAGAACCAAGACACGAAATCTAGAAGGGTTCTGAATCTTAGCAATAAACTCAGGGACGAAGCTGAACGTTACCTCTCCCCATGCCCTTGAATGAGGGATGTTGTATGAGAGACCATGAAGTTCACTGACTCGCTTGGCCAAAGCCAAAGCTAGCCGGAACACTGTCTACCAGTTCAGGGCCGTTGCGAAGAGATATACAGTCAGAGAACCCCACAAGGTTAGGCGAGCATATTCCTCTTGCCCGGAATGAAGCGTGCTGATGGTGGTATCGAGTGAATCTCGGCCCATCTCAGTATCTCTACTGCTATATGGTATATGAGCTGTGAAAAAGTACCTCCTTGCTTGTTGATGTAAGCCACTACTGTGGTGTTGTTGCTAATCACCAACAATGAGTGGCCCAACAGGAACTGTTGAAGGGCTAGAAAGATGGCCTTCATCTCTAAAAGATTTATGTGGAGGTCCTCTTCTGACTCTGACCAGAGGCCTGAGGTCGAGTGGTGCAGCACGTGAGCCCCAACCCTTTTTTTGGAGTGTCTGAGAACAGCATCAAATCAGGGAGAAGGACGAGAAGATCCACTTCGCTTCGTAGGTTCTCGTTTGCCACCCACCACTCGTGGTCCGTCTGTTCTGCAGATCCCATGGGGATCCGAATGTCCAGGGAATCGAGAGCCTGATTCCACCGGGACTTGAGTTCCCACTGGAGAGATTTCATCCTCAGGTGACCGTTGGGAACTAGAAGGGCCAGTGAGGAAAGGTGACCGAGGAGATGTAACCACGTATGGGCTTGAAGTTCTTCTCGTCTGAGAAAGGGTCTTGCGAACTTCCTCAGCCTTACTATTCTGTTGTCTGATGGGAAGGCTTTGTGGAGATTGGTGTCTATTACCATGCCTAAGTATACCAGTCTCTGCGTAAGAAGAAGGAAGGACTACTCGATGTTTACCATGATCCACAGATCTTGGCAAAGCCTCAGAAGTTTGTCTTGGTGTTGAAGAAGGATTGACACCGAGTCTGATAGGGTTAACCAGTCGTCCAGATAACGAAGGAGACGGATGCCAATCCTGTGTGCCCAAGATGACACTAGGGCACACTTTGGTGAAAACTCTAGGTGCTGTGGAGAGACTGAAGCACAGCACCTTGAACTGGTATTTCCTGTTGTCTAGGCTGAATCTTAAGTACTTCCTTGAAGACAAATGGATTGGGATATGGAAGTATGCATCCTTTAGGTCCAGTGTGCACATGAAGTCCTGTGGTCTTACAGTGAACCCTCGTTTTCGCGGTAGATAGGTTCCAGACCCGGCCGCGATAGGTGAAAATCCGCGAAGTAGTGACACCATATTTACCTATTTATTTAACATGTATATTCAGACTTTTAAAACCTTCCCTTGTACGTAGTACTGTTAACAAACTACCCTTTAATGTACAGAACACTTAATGCATGTACTACAGTACCCTAAACTAAAACAGGCACAAATATTAAAGGCGATTTTATATCATGCGTTTCCTAAACACGCCAAAAAGCACGATAAAAAATGGCAACCAATGTTTTGTTCACATTTCTCTGATCATAATGAAGAAACAAACGCATTTATTGTACACATCTGTGTATAGGTTAGTTATGCATTGATTATATTGATTTTACAGTATGTTGATTTTGTTATTACCAATGTTTTACTTAATTTTTCTTAGGACTTCCAAATGAAATGTTTTTCTTTATGACGCCGCCTGAAACGACGGAGTCATAAAGTACGCTCAGTAAATAACCACGCTCAGAACAAAGAAGGCATTTAACGCGCATGATGAAAGTGATAAATAATGATATTTACAGTAAAGCTTTTAGAAAATATGTTATTACAAATATTATTTACCGTATCTATATAAAATCATACAGTACATACTGTACTAGCAAAGCAGGAAAACAATTTACGAGAGAGAGAGAGAGAGAGAGAGAGAGAGAGAGAGAGAGAGAGAGAGAGAGAGAGAGAGAGAGAGAGATTGTTTTACGTACGTAAATGTAAATTTTAAACAAAAAAAAATATGATAGGTTACAACATGTATACTCTTCAGACTTTTAAAACCTTCCTTTTAACTTAATGCATACAGTACTAAACTAAAACAGGCACAAATATTAAAATGTTAGAATATTAAAGTAAAAATTAAAGATTGTTACTGTACTCACCACGAAAGAAGTTGAAGAAAAACTTGAATGATGATGGCGATGAATTTGCTGCACAGTAGAAATGATGATGATGAAGCTGATGATGTCTTCTACTGTGCAGCCAATGATAGTTCAGTATTTTACGTCTCTTCAGACGGAGATGTCTTTTCCTGGGACACCTCTTCAACTTCTTCCAGGGAAACTTCTTCAATTTCTTCCGAAGGCGTACTAGCAGGAGGAACTGGCTCTTTTTTGCGAGGCTGGAAGAACATTGTGATCGGAAGTTGCTGCCGCTGCTTCTTTTTTCGCTCTAAAAGCATCCTGTAGGGAGTCATGATGTCATCGACCTTGTTGGAGAATTGCATAGACCGAACCATATCCTCGTCCCACTCTTACAACATTTCTTTCGCCTCCTTCATATTGTTGCAGAACTTGGCAAGCCGTTCTAATGTTAAGCCCGTTTCTTCGACATTTTCTTGGGTCTCTTCCTGTGCTTCACTCTCTTCTTCACTTGCCGATTTCGTCAGGTCTTCGAGGTCTGCGTCAGTTAGCGGCTGGGAATGGCAGTCCAACAACTCGTCGACGTCTTCAGTCGTCATGTCGTCAAATCCGTCACCTCCAATTATGGCAGCCAACTGCACAGATTTGCGTATTGCAGAGTGTTGGATTTCCGACGGAGTAAATCCCTCATCGTCGTAAACAATCTGGGGCCACAACTTCTTCCAGCTCGCATTCACGGTTGCAGGTTTCATCTCTTACAGTGCCTTCTGAATATTCTTCAGGCACGTGGCTATGGTGTACTGCCGCCAGTACGCCTTCAAGTTAAAATCTTCATCCTCATCATCTTGGGCAGCATCCACAGACGCAACGAAGTCCGCCAAGGTATTCTTCGTGTAGAGGGCCTTGAACGCCCTGATAACCCTCCTGGTCCATCGGTTGAATTAATGACGTGGTGTTGGTTGGCAGGAACTCAACCTGAACGCCCTCACGCGACAGGTCATCCATAAGGAGAAGGATCTTGAATGGCAAGCCCTTCTCTAAGAGATATTCACTGACTTGCGGGATGAAACACTGGTGGAACCAGTTGGAGGTCAGCATCTTCGTAATCCATGCTTTTGGATTATGCATCCAGTACACGGGAAGGAGATTCTTGTTTTTATTTTTCAAAGCGTGAGGATTTTTTGACTTATAAATAAGCCCAGGCTTTAGCAAAAATCCAGCAGCATTGCCACACATCACGAGGGTAACGCGATCCTTCAATGCTTTAAAGCCAGAGGCTTTGGCTTCTTTGAACAGGAAAGTTCGCGACAGCATTCTCTTCCAAAACAAGCCGGTCTCATCCATATTAAAGACTTGTTCCGGCTTGTATCCACCTTCGGCGATAATATTCTTGAACATCTGGTTCACGTAAGTTTCAGCAGTGGCAGTGTCAGCGGAAGCAGCCTCGCCATGCAGGGAAACGCTTTTCAGGGCGAAGCGTTTCTGAAACTTCGCGAACCATCCTTTGCTGGCGGAAAAACGTTGTTTCTGATGCTGGGAATCAGTGGATGTCCCTGGTTGAGGTTCATCTACATCATCATCTTCTTCAGCATGGTCGCCATCGTCGTCTTGAGGTTCCTTTGCCGCAAAATTCTCATACAAGCTCAAAGCCTTTGTTCGGATGGTGTTCGTATCCAAGGCTATGTTCTTCTTCCGGCAGTCAGCAATCCACACAGCTAAAGCACCTTCCATGCGTACGATCGTTTTATTACGCGTGGTAACGACTCGCTTCGCTGATCTGCTAAAGGTGATTGCAGCCGTCTTTCTAATGTTCGCCTCGTCCTTCTTGATATAGCGAACGGAGGATTCATTGATTCCAAAATGGCGGGCTGCGGACGCATAACTTCTACCGTCTTTTAACATATCGAGAAGCGTCACCTTCTCAGCAATCGTCATCATCCTTCGGTGGCGTTTAGGCTCACTACCAGCCTTAGTAGAAGCAGAACGCTTGGGAGGCATTGTACAGTAGGGTTTAACAGAAAGTTCAACAAAAAGTTCAACTTAAAACAGTCACGCACAGCACAGATTAAAATTCACAAACTTGACAACATCTACACAGTGATACGGCGGGAGAGAAAGTGGCCGCGAAAACCTAGATGCTGGAAGTTGGAGATGCGGACAAAACACCAATCACAGGCTAGATAACAAAACTTGAGTTCTGATTCGTCATCTATCAGCGCTTGAACCAATCACAACCCGTCTTATATGCTACGTAGGTTACCAATTCAAAGTACAAGATACCCTGCGTATACTGTACAGTAATAATAATAATAATAATAATAAATAATGATACTGTAATAATAATAATAATAATAACAATAATAATAATGATAATAATAATGATAATAACAATAATAATTCTAATAACAACAACAACAATAATAATGATAATAATAATACAGCTTTACGTACGCTATTTTACGCTTTTGTTGTAGGATGTGTGTGTCTCTCTCTCTCTCTCTCTCTCTATCTCTCTCTCTCGTACGCTTATTCGAAATGTGATTTTTGCAACAAAGAATATTATTGGATGCAGTACTACATATGTATACATACAAAAGATTCATGGAAGAGAAGCACATCCATTACATTTGTAGTACAGTAGTAGCCAACAGCAGCCTTACACCATTCTAATATGGTATGATTGCATCTGATTTGTGTTTCATGTTCGATTTAATTTTGCTACGTACTGTATACAGTACTGAATTATCGCATGATCACATTCTCTTTTCGTGTTTTATTTCTTTCTGTGCTTAATTATATGTCATATGTAATGCAATGAACAATCAGTAAGAGCAGATATTACTAATTACAGTATTAATGGAATTACAGGTAACGAAATATCGTATTTGGGGTCTTCAGATATCGCGGTATTTTCGAAATTTCCGGAAAATCCGCGATATGTACATATATATGGGTTATGAAAAAAATCCGCGAAGTGGTGAATCCGCGATGGTCGAACAGCGAAGTAGCTAGGGTTCACTGTATTACTAGTCTGACTGTGTCTGCTATCTCCATGCTGAACGGAGTTTGTTTGACAAACTTGTTCAGAGCTGAGAGGTCGATGACCTGTCTCCAGCCTCCAGACGCCTTTTCACAAGAAAGAGTCGACTGAAGAAGCCTGGGGACCCGTTGAGGACCTCCTGGAGAGCACCCTTCTTCAACAGGGTGTGGACTTCTGCCCGAAGGGCCAGCCCCTTTGCTGATCCCATGGCAAAGAAGTCTATAGACATTGGATTCCTGGGCAGGGGAGGGAGAGATGTTATGAACAGGGCGCAATACCCTAGACAAATCACAGAGATTGTCCAGGGTTCAGCCCCGAGTTGCTTTCACCAGTCTGAGCAAATTTATAGGCATCCCCCTACTAGTGGAAAAGCAGGGGGAGTGCCTATCCTAGCGTTTGCAGCCTCGGTCGCTCCATCTAGGATATTTTCCTCCTCTGGAGAACTTAGTGCCTTTCCTATCCTTGACAGGAAAGGGCTTCTTAGACACAGTGGTCTTTGCTGCTGCCTTGTTCATTGTGGTCTCGGCTAGACGGGACTGCTGAGGAGCTGGTGGTTTATAGGGCTTGGACATTAAAGCCCTATGGAGGAGGGAGTCCTGATGGGACGTCCTCCATTTCTCAGCAGCATGTTCCACATCCTTGGGCTCAAATAGATGGGCTCCCTCTAGAGAGGAATATCTGAGCCTAGCAATCTCGCCATTTGGAACTTGTTGATGGAATCTCTCAGACACCGCGTCCCGACGTTTCAGTATGGTATTCGCCCACAACTTCGAAACTTGGTGGGCGAGAAACTCGATCGTGCGAGTGCCTGAAAGCAGGAAAGTCTCCATTGCTTTCCTGGTATGTTCCTTGGAGAAATCCTGTTTGTACCAGGATTCTCAAGGTCTCTAATCAGACATCAAGCCACGAAGTAGCCTGCATGGCATACTTCATGACCTTCTTCTGGTTAAGGATCTCGGATGCTGAGAAAGACCTGTCGATTGGAGTCTCTCTCTAGAGAGACTCCCTTAGTGAGCTCTTTCAAGGAGTGATGGAGAGGAAGAGCTAGACAAGGAGGTGGGTCCGCCTTAGAGGAAGGCACTTTCGGAATTCTGAACCCTTCTGTAGAGGCCTGTTCCCCTTTCCCTTGTGGACGCACTGAAAGGCGTTTGTGGGGTGGGGAACGAGGCGATGCTGAAATGTCATTGTGATGTTCCTGTTGCTGGTCAGTAATGCGTGAATGCACAGGTGAGCGTTGGCGCGTTGCCAAGAGCTGGTGCATTGGCGAGCACAAGTGTGCAGGAGAGAGCTGGTGTGCCATAGAACGTTAGCACGCAGTAAAGCACTGTGCAGCTTCTTTAGAATGCACAGGAGAACCAGGGCATGCAGAAGAGTGGCGCGCAATAAGACAATGTGCAGGGTGTTGTGCATTCCCCTTAGATTGCGCAAGAGGTTGCTGGAGAGCAGCTGGAAGCTTCGGCACTGGAGAGCAATGGCCAGCGCAAGAGAGCACTGGCGCACGGTAGAGTGCTAGCGCTCACGAGAGAGTGCTGGCGCGCAGGAGAGCGCTGGCGCGTAGGAAAGCGCTGGTACGAGCGCAGGAGAGCTGTGGCATACAGGAAAGCGCTAGCACGCAGGAGATCGTTGGCATGTAGGAGAGCTCTGGAGCGCATTAGAGAGCTGTAGCTATTGTATAAGACAGCATTGGCAAGGCTGAGACCGAAGTTGCGCTGGCGAGCGCTGAGGTTTAGGCGAGCTTTGTTGCGCCGGCAATCGTAGGTTGGCTGGTGAGCTGGCAAACATTGCTCTATGTGGCGAGGTTGTGCTGGAAGGTGCTGAGGACGAGCAGGTGAAGGCCAGCGCCGAAGCGTTGTAGAGCGCTGACAAGCTGGAGAGCGTGCGTGCTGAGTAAAGCGTGACAGAGCAGGCTGGCGCTCACGAGATGTTGGTGAGTGCTGGTGCACTGCAGGGCGCTGGCGAGATGGAGAGCGTTGGCGCGCAGCTGCACGCTTAGGTAGGGCCTTAGGAGACTGTACCGGATACAGGAATGGTGATGGTAGGTCGTCAGGTCATCTGGTAGGAAGCACAGGAACAGGGATGTGCCCTTTGGAAAGGCGAACATCCACCGATGGAGATTGTTAACAATCTACAGAAGAGTTCAGGACCAAAGTCCGAGGAATAGCAGCTGCATTGTCGGGAGAAGGTCCAGGAACGAGGGAAGGTCGAGGGCCAGGAGACGACTAAAGCGGAGGCTCCTCTAGGAGGGACGGCTGCGATGATGGAGGCTGAAGTGCTAAAGAGGCGTCTTTTCCCTGATGGTGAAGGACAACCTCTAAGGTGAAGCGGCGGGTGAGCTCTGCGATGGAGACACCCTCTAGGGGCCCTTGGATCAGAAAGCTGACCATGAGCAGCAGAGGTCCTCCGAAGAGGAGTCTCTATGAGAGAACTTCACCGATGGAGAGAAACACTCGCAGGAGAGACAGATGTAGGACTAAGTTTCCCCCTCGAAGGATGATCAGGAACGGGTGAAACTAAGTTGGCAGCAACAGCTGGAGAGTCTGGAGGGGCAGGGGCTTGGGCAGGAACTACAGAAGACACCTCTGACGCCACGACGTCGATGAGCGCAAGAGGATCTACCTCCAACATCGACAACAACGGCTGCTCACTTGCACCTCGGAGGATGAGCTGTAGCAAGGAATCTTTGGAGGGCGGACCCGGATGCCCCAAGGACGACCATGCCTGTAAAACAAAAAACATAGACAAGACCTCACCCTTGGGGAGAAGTGGGGCAGCTTCACTAGGGGAAGCAACACCATATCTCGACGACTGCGGCTTAGGTTTTTCCCCCTTTGAAGGAACCTTCGAAAGAGAGATATCCCGCTTAGACTTCTTCCGTCGTCACCCAAACCTCTCCCACTGAGAGCCACACCATTCCCGACACTCACTACACTGTATGTTACTATCACACCGTTGACCTCTTCAGGCAGGACAAAAGGTGTGGCGATCGGTCTCCACTGCCAACATATAAGTTCCGCAGGGCTGGCCATCGAGTCCAGGGCAGGTGCGCATGGTCGCAGAGGTCAACATACACACACACAAACACTAAGAAAAAGCACAAAAGAATTCATTAACGGCGAAGGATGAAGAACGGCAACAACCGTATACCATCCGAGCCAAAAGCAAAAGTGAGCTAAATCACCGGTGTGTGAGTGGAATCGGTAGCAAGCTAGCCTCCCTACCCCCGCTAACTAGCGGTATGGGCAGTTAACCCTCGCTAAATTTTAATGGCTCGTCATTTCAGGTACGCCAAAAGTAATACCCCTAAATAAATAGCGTAGGTTTGAATTCCAGTTATGGAACAAATCTGATTAGAAGTAGATATTAGAATACAGTTCCATACAGTACTGTAACGTATTATAAAATAGTGAGATCTTATTTCTAAAGCTCAGCAAGAAGTTGATAATGATTATAGGTACAGTACCATACAATACTGTATATAACAAATTCGGAGATAATTTGTATTTTTCCTAACCATACAAACCTTAGCTATTTACATAGGGTATTGCTTTCGGCATAGCTGAAATGGCAAGCCATTAGATTTTAAACGAGGGTTAACTACCCCTTCGCTAGTTAGCAGGGGTAGGGGAGGGGTAACTAGCTACCCCTCCCTCCTCACACACTGGTGAACTGATTCACTTCGCTTAGAGGTAGGACTTGACTTGGGGGACAGGGCTGGCGGGCAAATATGTGTAAATAGCTAAGGTTTGTATGGTTAGGAAAAATAAATATTATCTCCGAATTTGTCATTTGTTCCGTAACCGAAATACAAACCACGCTATTTACATAGAGTGACTTACCCCTTAGGAAGGGTGGAAAGTCCCCAGCCATACTGGCTTTGGCTTTACCCGGGGACTCAGAATCCGAGTGAGCAGCACTTCGAGAAAAAGAGTCCCTGCACCTCGCAAGTTCCTTGCTCCGCAAGGAGTGTGCGGCCTACATAAGCTTGTGTGTGGAGGGAAGAAGCGTGACTTGTCCTAGGCAGTCGACCTGAAGACCTTTAGATGGAATTCTGGACTAGGACTTTCCCAATACCACCTCATCAGGGTATGGGGGACGCGACAGTACTAGGAACACAAGGAAGCATGGTTTACCTGCAGAGGTTTGAGGTCAGCTATGCAGAGAACCTAGGATGCTGCTTTCCCCAAGAGAGGGGAGGATGAAGAAAGAAGTAAGGGCCAGACATACCTCTTTCAATCATGCAGTCTGACACCGGGTAACAATGCCCCCAACCTTCTGCTACCTGTCCATTAAGGAGCCTGAGGTTAGACCAGCTGTTGTGTAGCCACCACAGGCCGATAGAAAAACGTATCGAGGCTCCTGTGGGTCACGTCCTGCAGGTAGTGAGCTGTGAAGGTCGTCCGACACTTCCAGACTCCAGTTTGTATCACCTGCGTCACAGAGTAGTCTTCTTAGAGACGTTGCGATGCCTCTGACATCGAGTGCTCTAAGGCTACATGACGGAGGAGGGTCTGGATTCAGGGCGAGATGGATGGTCCTAGAATCCAGGCTGCAAAGGTATTCCTGGTGACCCTCCTCTTCGTCCTTCCTGTGCTCCCCAACAGGGCTGCACGTGAGGACGAACTGCAGCTGTTCTTTAAGATAACACCTCCGACTCCTTGCTGGGCATAGTAGGAGAAGGCCTGGGTCATCTGTTACAGAAAGGAGACTCGAAATCCTGAAGGAGTGTAACTGAAGGTTTGGGACTCCAAGATCTTGAGTCTAGAAACCGACTCAGGGACGAACCTGAACGTTACCTCTCCCTATCCTCTTGAATGGGCGAAGTCGTACGAGAGACCATGAAGTACGCTGATACGCTTGGCCGAAGCCAGAGTGAGCCGGAGCACCGTCTTCTAAGTCAGGTGCTTGTCCGATGACTAGCGTACTGGTTCACAGGGATAAGCCTCAAGATCCCTAAGAACCCGAGCCATGTACCATGGAGGAGGTCTCACTTCCGACTGGGTGCAGGTAAGTTCGTAGCTTCGTATGAGCAAAGAAAGATCCAGCGAGGAGGAATTGTCTAATCTTAGAGCCTGAAGGCCAGGCTTGAGGCTGAGCGATAGGCTTTACCGCCGAGAGCAAAAGGCGCAATTCCTCCCGCGGATGGACAATAACTCCGCTAACGCTGGAATAGTGGCATCGAGGGGAGAGATACCTCTCCCACGACACCAACCACAGAGGACTCTACGCCTCGCCTGGTGGACCCCTGCGGATGACTTTGCAGGTGTCAAGACATCCGCTCCGCGACCTGTCGCGGAACGCCTCTCTCAGTGAGATGCTGGCAGGCATGGAGCCGAAGCGGAGCTACGGCTTGTGGTAGATGTAGTGGTGTGGTTGCTATAGCTCTTGTCGTGGGGAAAACTCTCTCGGGAGTTCCATCAAGGAATGCAGAAGGTTCGAAAACCACTCTGCCTGATGCCGTAGCGGAGCTATCAGAGTCACCGACAGGTTGACCGAAAGTCTGGTCTTGTTGAGCCCCCTTTCCCCACAGACCCAACGGTGGCAAGGCGTAGACGTTGATGTTGTCCCACCGATGTGGAAAGACATCTCAGCAGGGTGCCTTGGGGTCCGGGGCTGGGGAGAAATACAGCGACAGCTTGAAATTCAAGGTCGTCGCGAACAGGACCACAAGGTCCGAGCTTGCTGGCTACTGGGGGTTCCAAAGACCACTCGGTACTCTCTACCTGCGATGCCCTGTTCCGACTGTCGGAGAGCACATTCCTTGTCCGGAATGAAGCGAGCTGATAGAAGTATTGAGCGGACTTCGGCTCATCTCAGTATCTCTACTGTAGGATGGGAGACTGTTATGAAAAAGTACCTCCCCGCTTGATGAAAAGCAACTACCGTGGTGTTGTCGCTCACGGAGTGACTCGCCGGGGCCTGTTGGGACTGTTGATGGCCAGAATATGGCCTTCATCCCTAGCCAATTGATGTGGAGGTACCCTTCTAGCTCTGGCCATAGGCTTGAGATCCTTTGGTTCAGAACGTGCCCACCCCCCCCCCCCCCATTTTTTTGACGAGTCCGGGGACAGCATCAAATGCGGAGGAGGGACGAGAAGATCCACTCTTTAGCAAAAGCTTCGTAGGTCAACCACCACTGCAGGATCCCTCATTCGGCGGGTCCCATAGGACCAGAATGTCTGGGGAATCGTGGTCTTGATTCCACCGGGACTTGAATCGCCTAAGCAGGAGACTCATTCCGAGGTGAGTGTTAGGGACTAGAGGGGTCAAGGAGGAAGGTGACCTAGGAGGCGTAACCAGAAAAGGGCTGGAGACTCTCCTCGCCTGAGGAAAGGTTCTCCTACTCTCCTCCGCCTTGCTATCCTGTCATCTGAAGGGAAGGCTTAACAGAGATTGGAGACTAAAATTAAGCCTAGATATACCAGTTGTTGCGATGGAAACAGAGAAAACTTCTCGAGATTACCATGATCCTTAGATCTTGGCAAAGTCCCAGAAGCTTGTCTCAGCGTCAAAGAAGGGTCGATACCGAAACCGCCCGGGTAACCAGTCATCCAGAAAGCGAAGGAGGCGAATGCCGCTCCTGTGTGGACATAAGGGTTCGGGATGAAATTCCTGGTGAATGCCTGCGGAGCTGAGGAAAGATCGAATCACTGCACCTTGAACTGGTATATCTGTTGCCTAGGCTGAATTCCAAGTACTTCCTGTAAAGATGGATGGACTGGGATCTGGAAGTACCTAACTCTCGGATCCAGTATGCACGTGAAGTCTTGTGGTTTCCCTACAAGTCTGATCGAAACTGTTGTATCATACTGACCAAAGTTTGTACGACAAACTTGTTCAGGGCTAAGAGGACAATGGCGGGTCGCCAGCCTTCAGGCGCTTCTTCAAGAAAGAGTCGTTTGAAGAACCTTGGGAGGAGACGCCAAGAACCTTGGAAAGCATCCTTCTAGAGCATGGTCTCGCCCTCTGCCCGACGGGCTAGCCCCTTTGCCAATCCCATGGCATAGGGGCTCAGCGACACCGGAAGAGATGCTACGAAACAGGATACGAAACCCCTGGCTGATCATGGAGATCGTTCAGGAATTGGCCCCGAGTTGCTGCCACTTGAAGGCGCCAATCCAGGAATCCCCCTCACAGGGGGATGCAGGTAGGGGTTGCCAATCCTAGCATTTGCGGCCTAGGCCGCCCCCCTCTAAGATTATTACCCTCCCAGAAGGGCTACTCGCCCTTCGTCCCCACCGGGAGGGGGGAGGCTGCATAGACACCTTGTCTAGCTGCCCGTGCCGGTTCTGATGTCCTAGGCTGAACGAGGCTGTAGAAGTTGATGCGCTGGAGACTTGTAGGAACTGGAAATAAGCGCCTTGGAGGAGCGAATCGTGATACGATTCTCCCCACCTCTCAGTTGCTCGTTCCTTGTCCTTGGGCTGAAACAAGCCCCTTCCAAGGATGGAAGAGAGTGTGGGTTGCCGAAATCCACGGTAGGGACCAACGAGAGAAAGCCTCTTGGTCACTGCATCTGAATGCTTCAACATCGAGTTTGTCCCAAAGTTCGACACTTGGTGTCGGGAAACAAAAGGTGCATGTGTCCGAGAGGAGGAAAGTTCCATAACCTTCCCGGAGCTACCTTGTATAAAACCTCGGGTCGCGACCGGATGGCCAGAGACTCAAGCTCGATGACCAGCCAAGAGGTGGCCTGCCTGGCACATTTCGCGGCTTCCTCCTGGTTCAAGATTCCCGAAGATGAAAATGTCACCTGCCCAGCGGAGTTTCTCGAGGGAAAAACCCCCGGAAGGTCCGTTGCACGGAATGGTGGAGAGGAAGAGCTAAATCAGGCTACCCCAAGATCTCGAAGTATTCCCGCTGTTGACGACTGACAGAGGCAGTGTCAGCAGCCACCGTCGGAGGGAAGGGAATCGGGCGATCCTGAGGAGAGGGATGATGGGGCCTGCCTGAAGAGGGAGAAGAATGTTACCCAGACTCTTCTGAAGATTCTTCATGGTTTGTACATTTCATGCTCTGCGCTTACGAGGTGAAGATCGTGACTATGATGATCTGAAAGTACGCGCTCCAGAAACACCCGCCAGGTTGCCTGTGTTGCGAAAACCCGATGGGGAAGAAACACTCGCAGGAGAGACCGTAGGGCTCAGCTGTCCCCCAAAGGGGACTGAGCCTTCAGCAACAACAGCAGAAGGAGTCCTCCGAAGAGGAGTCTCTATGAGTGTCCTCTCTTGCGAACGAGAGAGGAAAACTTCATAGAAGAGACTGAAGAATGAGCCCAAGGGCCGAAGGGTCAGCCAGTGACCTAGGAGCCAACCTCCGAAGAGGTGCTCCTACAGCTGCTCAGCCCCTTGAGCGTAGCTGCAGGTGAGACCGCTCAGCACCAAGAGCATAGTCGCACAAAAACTATGGTCCGAGAAGTAACCGCTCAGCCCCTTGAGCAAGGTTGTGCCAAAACAGATTGAAATAAAACCTCAACTTCTGCCAAGTGATCATGTTCCTTCTGCAACTCTTCAACAGAAGATAATTAAATGAAAGGCCCCACTAAAGATTGATTGTAAGAAACTAATTTCAGAAAAACTTAGAATATCTCAAAATTTGCCCCAAACTCTTAACAACCAACATAAGTCTGATTTGCCTCAGAATATTTCCCTGTCAAAACTAAATATTGGAAAATTTCAATCAATACAAAAAATATCTTAAAGTTAATTTCCCAATTCACAGATACAGAAGAGTTTTGACTACTGTTCCTTGAAACTCGAAAGGCAACTGAAGGAAAACCTCTCGGTTGAACTGTGAAATCAAAATTGAAAATTTTGAAAATATAGAAAAACAAAAGTTATTACTGAATACTTTTACTAGACTTCTTGGTTAACATTGATCAATGGTAATAAGTGTCTCATTGGAGAAAAAAAAACTGCAAAAAGTTGGAGTTTTTGACAAAGTAGTTACATAAATAACCAGGGGAGCACAATACAATACAAACATAGCTGGAAGGAAAAACTACTTGGTTGAGCGGCTCACTTGCATCAAGCGTTCAGTTCAGAGAGAATAAAGAAGAAAACAAACGGCCGGACATTGTCACTTCTCATTCTACTCTTGGACAAGATGCTTTTCATCTCATGAGGTACATAGGCTTGATACATAACCACAGATCCTAAAGATAGTCTGGCTTTTCCAGACTCCAGAACTTGCGCTACTGTGTCTTCCTGAAGGATGGAGAGGAACCGATAGCCATGACTCTGTGAGCTTCTTGCACCTTGTGAGGTCCATCAGATGTCTCTCTAGGTGACGAGATAGTGTGCCTGATGCTATTATGAAGACAGAGAAAAACCTTGTTCTTGGATATCCTCTTCTTCACTCTACCAGCACCGAGATACAGCCTCTGGTACTCTTGTCTGTAAGGTTGGGTTCTTTTCAGGGAGTGCTGTAGCAGCCTCACTAGTCTGGTCCTGGAGGGTAAAGATGGAGACGGAGGACTCTAACCTGGAGTTGTGATGGCTTGGTTCTGTGTCTTGGCCGTAAAGAAAGGAGACCTTCCTTTGCTCCAAATGACTCATGAGATACCAGATACCAAAATTTCAAGAGCATGAAGAACAAATATATAATAAATCCCAATATTATAAGCCAATGTTTCAGATAGAAGCTGCAACATAACAAATGATAGGAAAAGTCTTTTGGAGAGGGATGGCCCTCCCAAGCTTCCTGCACTCAACACAGGAGATTGATAAGTTACAATATTAGAAAACAAAACTTATGGATTAATATTGAGAGCTCCAAAGTATACACCAATAACTGTATCGAGTGCAGAAGTTGGGTCCTCCTGCTACTGAAGCAGAGATATGTACAAAACTCAACTATGTCAAATATATCAAGAAAAACAATGAAAATGCATTGGTAAAATAACAATTTCTTGATATGTTTTGAAGAACAACACATGAAAATTAATATCCTGGGTCTCCTCCTCAACATAAAGCATATAGACAAAGTAATAAAAGTGTTGGATTAAAATATATGGGAGGAAATATAAAAAAGAAAAGTACTTTACAAGTTCACTGTAGACGGGAACCACCGTACATAAAGGAAACAAATCATTTAAGGAAAAAGGGCATACACCAACAAACTGGACCTGCAAAGGAAGAAGAAATTGAAAAAGGCAGATCAAAGAACTCTCTTGACTTTCCATTCCCGAGGCCTGAGCTCTCTGGGAGGACAGGATTGCCCCAACTCCTCATGAGCACAGACAATTCCCAGGAAGAGGAAAGGTAACCATTTTACCACTGAGACTGATATCGGCTATCAATTACTGAAATGCTCCGACCCCAGAAGTATCCAATCAACGACCTCAAGATGGTCCACTCTTCTTCTTTCTCTCTGGCACACAGCTGAAGAGGATATTCACAGATATTCAGACATCCACTTTGCAACGCCTCACAAAAAGCCTTTTGCTGGAGGACGTACTGGATAATTGCCACCCGTGAAGAAAGAGGGATGCCACTGAGTTGGGATACCTCTGCAGGTGGGACCCATAGAGGAGGTTGGGCCATTGGGTTAGTTCTCTCGGTACCTCGACAAGGAAACAAATTGGTTTGAGGCCACTTGGAATGAATGATTTTGAGTTTTCCTGCCTCGTAACATCAAAGGTCATTGATACTGAAATCACTTGTTATGAATAAACTATGAAAGGCTATTCAACTCAAAACCATAAAAACAAACAGATCAGTATGAAAATTGAGTAGTACTCATTAAACTGCTTCTGAAATTAATATAAAAAACGGATTTTTACATAGGAAAAATCTATTTTTGGGCGAGAGAGCCATGTTTTCCTGATGGAAGTTCCTCATTAGCAGCTTCTACTTGGGATATTTCTGCAAGTGATATACCAGAGAAATTTACCTTAGAGGTATAAACGGAGTTCTGTCCTCCAGAGTGAATATCCCGAGAAATATCGTGTATAAATCAGGGACGTTTTAATAACAAGCCATGGTTATCCTTCCCCGAATAGTTAACCTTGTCTCGAAGGAAAGGTGAGGGTAGGATACGTGGGCAGGAGAGCTGTTACAACTCCCAATCTCAATATGCTACAACTAAAACGTTTCCTGTTGAACCATTCCAGAAGCAGCCATCGCATGTCACAAGGTCCCACACTGAGAAATGGGAGGGGATGGAAAAATACCGGGCAGGCCATCAGGACGACATGGCTATCTCATCCAAAAATAGATTTTTCTCATGTCACAATCCGATTTTTGGGCTCGAGCCATGTCGTCCTAATGGAAGTGTAGCAGAGAATTATCATTCTCAGTTGTGGCCAGAAGATTTTTAACCCTGTAACTCCAAAGATATAAGCATACTTCCGACAGCATTGGTAACTATGGTACCGAACGATAAGAGTAAGCGAGAAGTTTGTACAAAAGTAGCGACAAAGCAAATCAATAGCACAGTCCCACTCACTGTGAAGAAGAACTTTATGTCTTCAGTGGATGAAAAGACCGAAGTCTATAAATGAGTGTTAAAATATCTTGATTCACTATTTTCATTTTATATAGATAGCAGGTCCAAAGGAAGGAAATGCAAAAATGGATAGTAGTCTTTTAATGTTTCCAAAAGTACATACATATAGTAATAATAATACAACAATATATGCACTATATACATATACAGTTTTCAGGCCCAAACTATGCAACAGAGAAGTAAACTGTAATACTCGTGACATAAAAGGAAAATATCACCTGTGAATCGTTATAATATTAAAAAGACATTTGGAACAAAAAATCATAGTTGCTTTGCACAATGTAGACTGAGAAGTCCCAATTACACAGTCCTAAAGAGTTCAAAAGTTCCAGTACAGTCAGGTTATGGCCTAACTAGGAAGGGGAAGGGGCATAGAAACACCCGAGGGTGGTCTCTAAGGCGGCAGAGAGATTTTAACTAGTGGAGGAGAAAATCTCACCTACCTAGGCCAGGAAAGTTGTCCCACAAGTAGGCCTACTAACAGGCACAAGGAAAGGGGAAGAAGGTGGTGGTGATGGGAGACTCAGAAAATGGTGAGGCGGCATGACAGGAAGGCCCAAAGGCAACATTAGAACAGCAATAGTATTCCAAAGGGGCTGCCGTGATAGGGCACAGAGGACAAGTCTTCAAAACCAGGCATAGCCTACCAAAGACTAAGAGAGAAGCTCAATGATGGTTAAGACGACACAAGGAGGTCTACTAGTCAGCATCAGAACAGGGGTAAAGGCATTCCAATGAGTAAACATAAGTAGCCACAGGGAACAGGATCCCAAGACCTGTGGTGCCTCGCCACACATAGACGCTAAGTGGAAAGTGAAAACAGTCTACTTAGGGCAACTGAGAACACTACCCAACTCCCAGAAGGACCTTCAAGGCTGCAGATCCCTGCCGTGACGAATCGACAGCATGGGAGGATAGACAGCCTAACCCAACTGGTAAGGTTTGGTGAAAGAAGGGTATGGTGCATAGTGAAAATTACCAGGCATGGCCGCCGGCTAGGGTAGGCTAGCCTAAGAAAATGCTGATAAAAAACACACAAGAAACACCAAGGAATGATGGGGGGATACCATAAGTATACCACACTTTAGAATAATAAAATAAAACATATTCCTGAAGTAAAATAACTAAATAACTAAGCGATTCTGAGCGATTGAGACAACATAATGGCGCCGAAAGCATGCAGGCCTCAGAACAATTAAAGCATGGCATACAATAAAAATATAGGGTGGAGGCACAAAATTCTCCAACACACAAAAAAGGGGGGACTCAACTTAGTCGATGAGGAAGAAGCTGAAGCATCCATGATCAAAAATCACTCAAAAAACTCAGAAAACTAGCAGAAACTCTCCAAGCAAAACGACATGGATGGCACTGCAAAGGGGAATGGTTTAAACAGGAAATGTTAGTTGTAGCACATTGAGATCGGGAGTTGTAATGGCTCTCTTGCCCATGTACCCTACCCTCACCTACAGTCGACTTCTCCACATGGAACAGCTGACTAGAATCATGGACAACAGAAACATGACCACAAAAGACACAAAGATGAAAGAGATCCATTTCTGGTTTTCTAATGTACTGGCCGCAATTCAGACCAGATTTACCAGAGCACAGCATCATGTATGCCCGTAGAGTCTCCATCCAAAACCGCCAAGAACAATCACTCTGAAAAGAGAAAGAAAAACTAACTGCCAGGTCAAAAGCAGCAGAGAAATCCGACCATACTGATCTGTGGTTAAAGTCATAGCGAGGGTTGCTCTACCTGGCAAGTGGGCGGAGCCTAGCCACCATCCGATAGGCATTGAGTTTATGCAAAACTGGTTGACACAATCCTTGAAAAACTTGGTACATTTCAAAATATTTAACTAAATGTTTTCACAAAATGAATAATTTACAAAGAGTGGTTCATAAATTTAATGACTAAGTCAACAGATTCTTGATAACACAAAAGATTAAACTATTCGAAATTTAAGCAAAATCTCTCACATGAAAGGAAAAGCTTTCACTTTTGGCACCATGATCAAGGCTTGCTAGAGATTGAATAACGTCGTGAGGAGGTGAAAGATTGCTTGCATTAAGCAAACTCTCAGGCGAAAGGCTAGCTTTCACCTCTGACACCACTGGCCATTGGGATAGCTGCCAGGTTCCCCCAGTAACTCTGAAGAGCCAGAGCGCTCTCGCGTTGGAATGTGAGAATGCTTCTGAGCTGCCTGGATACATGAACTACCTGGCTAGGACAGCAGGTTACAATAGCGACTGCTTCTGCTGAGATCCCTGAAGGGTCAGCACTCAGCAGGCTCAGAGGGAGAAAAAGGCAATTATATCTCTCAAGTGAAAGACTAACTTCCACTTTAGTACCAGAGAGCAAAGCTTAAAGATTTAATCGCTGACCAAGTTAGGCAACTGGTCGCAAAGCAACTGCTTTCATTAAGTGAGGCTGAAACGTTGAATCAACAACACTCGCTAGGATGAAAGTTGCTCGTGTGCATCCACCAACAGATTAGCAAATACAGAACAGATGGAACAGACTTCCTCTCTAGGGGATTTTTGATCCAAGACTTCAAAGAAGTCTAACTCCATGGCAGTAAAGGTAAGCATCTGGCAACAGTTGCTTACCTTTACCCATCTTAAAACAGTTAATGGAGTCCTGAGAATAATGGACTTGCCAGGTCAAGGAATAAAATCCTTGACATGCAATCATCAACGGGAAAAAATCCCAAGAGTTAAGTTTCATTTGTCATAACCAGTGAAGTAGAAGGAGAATGAATGACAGTCTGCTGGAAAAGAAGCCAAGGGATGTATAGAGTAACAAGACGGAGGAGACCTTTGAGTTTGGATGAGACATATGATACAGTAATGATGATACAAAAGCAGAAGGTTTTTATACAAGAAGTTCAGAGAGAAAATGAAGAAATCAAAGTAGATTGAGATGAGGATCTAAGTGTAGGCAGTGAAGTTAAAAGAGATGAGACAGAACATCTCAGGGAAAAAAAATGAGTAGCAGCACTTGATTTTAGGTCATTCATTCCACAAAATTATATTGATGAAATATCCTTGAGTAAGGAAAATAGGAAGAAAGTATCACTCAACAGGAGGGATGGGTCAAACATAACATTAAAAGAAGAAACGGAAAGATAGATGGAACATTTTGGTAACATCATGAATAATATATTAGAGGATAATCTAATTGATATTTACCAGTTAATAATTCTTTTGTCCAGTGGTAGGGGTGTAAAATACTAATTATGTATATTCTACAGGTAGTAGAAAGGAATAAAAGGACATCTTGATTTTTAGCAAAAGATGAAGCCCACTGCCAATAATTGTAGTTGAAGACTACAAAATCATGCAATCGTAACAACCCTCTGCCAAGTGGAGCTGGAACAGACACTGATGCAGGTGAACACACTAGTGACAGGGGGGTTATTTTACTAAATAGTAAAAGTGTATAATTCCCAGACTCCTTTTGATAAGAGTATGTTAGTTAAGGAAAACTCAAAACTTATGTTAGTCCTTAAGAGGAACATAGTTCACTCTTATTACCAGTCTGAGCATCAAGATCTCAGGTTGCATCCCAAAATATACCGGGCCTTGTGATGGTTGCAGAGAGGACTTCTCATGATTTACCAAAGCTTCCAGATCATAGCAAAACTCGAAGAGTTTGTCCCAATGAAAGAAAAGGATCTCCATCGAGTCTGCGAGAATCAGCCAATCGTCTAGGTAACAAAGTCAAAGTAGACAACTGCTGTGAGACTAAGTTGCCACTATGGGGAAGATCCTTGTGAATACCAGGGGGGATGTGGACACACTAAAGCACAGCACCTTGAATTGGTACATCTGGTTGTTCAGGGTGAATCTTAAGTACTTCCTTGAAGACGGATGGATAGGGATCTGGAAGTATGCGTCTTTCAAATCCAGTTTTATAATGAAGTCCCTTGGTCTGACGGCCTGCGTAACCATTTCTGTGGTCTCCATCTTGAACGGAGTTTGCTGGACAAACTCGTTCAAGGTCGAGAGATTGATGACTGGTTTCCTGCCTCCAGATATCTTTTCTACAAGAAAGAGTCGACTGTAGAAGCCTAGAGACCTGTCTAGGACCTCTTGGAAAGCATTCTTCTCTAGCATGGTCTGAACTTTGGCATGAAAGGCCTGTTCATTCAATGATTCCTTCCCATAGGAACTCGACATCACTCGGAGGATGGACCAAAGTTCGGCCCCATGAAACATCCACCTTTGCCACCTACTCCGTAGCCATCCTCCCATCGGTGGACTGGTAAGAGGATTAGCCCCTTAGCGGAAAAGGTCACATCTACCTCGTGACCCTCTAGCCTGAAAGGGCTGTTTGGGGCCCAGCTTCTAAGAGGCAGCCTGCTTTGGGACATTTGACCTTCCCTTGTGCCCCTGTCATCTTGTAAGAGACGATCTCTGTGGCGGTGGTGCTGAGGAGTATGGACGTGATGCCATTGCCAGAAGGAAGAGGAGGTCTTGGTTTCCCTTCCTTCACTGCTCTGCAACTAACTCAAAGTCCTCCACGTTAAATAGGAGTGACCATTCATTAAGTTATTGCAAAACTTAAGAGCTTTTCTCCTTGGCATGTGCTTCTAGAATTTTGAGATGACGGCGTCACACCTTCTCAAAACCCACTTGACTCACTAACTGAGAACATTGTGGGTTAGGAACTTCACCATTCTGGTGCCTAAGAGAAGGAAGGAGCACATCACTTCTCTCTTCTGCTCGGTGAAGTCTTCATTCTTGAATAGGTAAGCCATTGATCCCAACCAGTAGTTCAACCCCTAAGAGCACTTCTCAACCCGCTCCATATTTGCAGCGTCCGTCACTGTGAAAGTCACTGACAGAGATGGGAGTCTTTCGAGGGTCAAAGTCTGCATTAAGGTAAAAATTGCTGGATCCAGAGTAGGGGCAATGGATTGTCATCTACAATCTCACAGTATTTTCTCTGTCATATATACAGCTGAGGAAGTAAACGAGACAAGCGTACCGACCTGAGGGACTGGGAAACTCATGCTACTTGGGCATAGGCCCTACTTTTGGCTTCCTTAAACTCCCTAGATCAAGGCAAAGCTACCTTAGTCTTGCTGGGGGTATCATAAAAGAGTTAAAAAACAGTACCCTTTCCCTCGTAGGAACATCATCTGGATCTCCCAAGGAGTTGATCTTCCTTATCCAGGATAAGACCAGCAGAAAGACATGGTCTGAGTCATTCTGTTCCAAGGGAGAGAGATCATTGGACTAGCAGACACCAGCAGCAAGCCATCTGAATGTTCCAAGACATTGTCAAAGGAATCTTCAAGCCCCGAGCTCACATCCATAAAAACCCGGGTGGGTCAAAGTAGTCAACTATGAATCTAGAAGGACTTGAGACCTACGAGGTAAGCCACAGTCCTCTGGTCTTGAAGAGGCAAATCTGGGATCAGTAATGCTATTCTGAGAATCTGGGATCTCAGATTTCGAGTGCTCTTCTTCAGAATGGTCTACGTGTCCCATCTCTCTCATGGCTGAGTGGTAAAGATCGCAAGGAGCAAAGACGACACCTTCCGCCTAGCCTCCTTACGTTGTAAGACCTTCGGTGGTATGGGAGGAGGAACTATTACTTCAACAGTTAGAGTGAGAGGTTCGAGTTGATCCAAGTCTATTTCTAGCCCCTGCTAGTCCTAGGGTGATGAGAATCATCTGGGGATGGATTTGAAAGGATAATGCCCAGTCTCTCCCACTCAGGGTCAATGCCAGTGTTGGAGGCCTTCGAGTCCTGTGTGAGCAGGGAGGCTGGTCTACCCCTCGCTAACTAGCAGTGTGTGGTTATACCTTGCTAAAAAGTCTTTTGGCTGGTTTCAGCTTTTGCTAAGATACACATTCACTGTAAAGAGCAAAGGGGTTTGTATCAGGTGTTGGAACAAATCATGAATCAATTGACTTTTACATTAACAGCTTTATACATTTCACCCAGCTAAGTCAACCTTTCTCCAAAGTTTGAAGCCAAAGATTGTGTGTATATAAGAACATATCAATTCCTGCTTATTTAGTTACAGACCGCAGCTTAAATCATTACAGTATACCACTGAAATATAAAGAAAAAATTTTGTTGATCATAGGTACAGAGTACAGTAAAGTATTTGCTAAATAATATGAATAGAGGAAAATTATAGGTTTTAATATCAATATAATTGTGTATACAATTTTGCTTGACCTCATTAGAGACTAACAAGTTCAAATGTAAAGTGAAAAATTGTCTGGTTTCAAAATCCATCTTCAACAAGACCAGGTTACTTATATAAACAAAACCAAAATTACGTTAATTTGTTGGAGTAAACATAGCGATAACTAATCACCTAAATTGTTTGCCAATGTGGAGTAAACAGTGTAGCCATGTCCCCTACATTATTACATAGGAATCATAATCAAATCTATCTTTCACCCAATTGCCCCTTTGACTTCAGAGCTCCATGGCTTATGCTCTTCTTCTTCTTCTTTGAATATTCATTTGTTAACTGCCAATGTTTAAGATTTAGAAGTAAATATCTCAAATTCTAAATACTTTCTGTCTTGAGACATGACAAATTCGTAGATAATTTGTATTTTTCCTAACTATACAAACCTTAGCTATTTAATAGGGGTATTACTTTCGGCGTAGCTGAAATGACAAGCCCTTAAAATTTAACGAGGGTTTACTACCCACACCGCTAGTTAGCGGGGGTAGGGGAGGGTAGCTTGCTACCCCCCCCCCCTCCCCCCCTCACACACACCTGTGCTTGAACTCACTTTGCTTGGAGGTAGCACTTCACGGGGGATAGGGCTGGCAGGCAGGTTTGGTTAAATAGCTAAGGTTTGTATAGTTAGGAAAATACAAATTATCTACGAATTTGTCATTTGTTCTGTAACTGGAATACAAACCACGCTATTTAATAGGGGTGACTCACCCATTAGGAAGGGTGGACGTCCCAGCCAGTACTGGCTTTTGGCTTTGACCGGGGCTCGTTATTTGAGTGTGTAAGCACCCATGAAATAAGGAGTCCCTGCACCTCGCTAGAACCTTGCTACGCAAGGACTGTGGACTACGCAAGCTGTGCGTGAAGGTATAATGAAGTGTGACTCGTCCTAGGAAGTTGTTCAGAAGTTCTTAGGATGGAATCGTGTAGACTAGGACTTTTCCATTACCACCTCAGGGTGTGGGGATGTAACAGTATTAACTTAATACTAGGAACACAAGGGAGCATGGTTTACCTGCAGTGGTTTGAGGTCAGCTATGCAGAGAACCCAGGATGCTGCTTTCCCCAAGAGAGGGCAGGATGAAGAAAAGAATAAGGGCCAGTCAAACCTTTTCATTCATGCAGACTAAAACCGGGTAACAATGCCCTCAACCTTCTGCTACTTGTCCAATAAGGAGCTTGAGGTTTTAAACCAGCTGTTTAAACGTATCGAGCCTCCTGTGGGTCACGTCTTGCAGGTAGTGGGCTGTGAACTTTGTTTGATGCTTCCACACCCCCGCTTGAAGGACCTACTTCACAGAGAAATTTCTTTTGAAGGCCAGGGACGTAGCTATGCCCCTGACATCATGTGCTCTAGGGCGACGTGACGGAGGAGGATCTGGATTCAAGACCAGATGAATGACCCTAGGAATCCATGCAGAGATGGTGTTCTTGGTGACTCTCCTCTTTGTCCTCCCTGTGCTTACGAATAATGCTGGCACATGAGGACGGACTGCAGCTGTTCTTTTGAGATATACAGTGAACCCTCGTTTATCGCGGTAGATAGGTTCCAAACCCGGCCGCGATAGCTGAAAATCCGCGAAATAGGGACACCATATTTACGTATTTATTTAACATGTATATTCAGACTTTTAAAACCTTCCCTTTACATAGTACTGTTAACAAACTACCCTTTAATGTATAGAATACTAAATGCATATACTACAGTACCCTAAACTAAAACAGGCACAAATATTAAAGGCGATTTTATATCATGCGCTTCCTAAACACGCCAAAAAGCACGTTAAAAAATGACGACAAATGTTTTTTTACGTTCATCTCTGATCATAATGAAGAAACAGACGCATTTACACATCTGTGTATAGGTTAGTTTTTGCATCGATTATATTGATTATATGTTGATTTTGTTATTACCAATGATTTACTTAATTTTTCTTAGGACTTCCAAATAAACCTTCCATTCGTTTACTGTACGCTCCGTCTTCGATCGTAATAAACAAACGAAGGCATTAAACGCGCATGATAAAAGTGATAAATAATGATATTAAAAGCTTTTAGTAAATATGTTATTACAAATATTATTTACCGTATCTATATAAAATCTTACATAAGTAGCAAAGCAGGAAAACAATTTTTTTTCTTTTTTTTTTTTTTGCCGTTTAATCAACAATAACAAACTGCCGCTAATGACCGAATGATAATTTACGATAATTCTAAACTGTTACTAAAGATGATTCTCCATTCCATATCCAAAATATTTTCCTAACTTCAGTTTTAAGTCAACTTGTACCCCCCTCAATTATGAAACCATCTAAAAAAAAAAAAAGAAAAGTAAGAGAAGAAGCAAGTACTAGGCCGATTTTTAAAGTTGTCGAAAAATTAAGTTACCGCTATAACGTTTGATGTGACATAGTGCGAGATTGGGGAAAGTAAGGAAAATTGAATCATGATTGATTTTCAATATAAATGAAACTTTGTGAAGCAACAAAGATTTCATTTGTTAGTGAGATAGAGGTAAGGAATGAGAGGTAGTGAAAAGTAGCCCAGAGAGAGAGAGAGAGAGAGAGAGAGAGAGAGAGAGAGAGAGAGAGAGAGAGAGAGAGAGAGAGAGAGAGTTGTTTTAAATGTAATAAACAAAAAAATGTGATAGGTTATAACACATTGGTGCTTATGTAATATCAACTGTATAGATGGTTTGAATAAGTTAAGAAATGGCATAAACAATACTTCGTACGCACATATTCTTGAGACCGGCAGCTAGACGTCAGCTGATCTGATCAAAGCCAAAAGTAAAACAAAAAGAAGTCAACAATACTCGATTTTTAAAACACACCCAAAATTTAAAAACAAAAGTATACGCTTTCTTAATGTGCAATTAACTATTTAACGAGTAGCAATTTTCTAGAATAAAATGATGTTTCCCCAAAAAATAGTGGTTTGCTGACGAAATCGGATGCCGTATTTAGGCTACGATTTAAGCTACGATTTTATGCATGTTTTGTTGTAGGATATGTACGCTTATTCGAGATGTCATTTTTGCAATAAAGAATATTATTGGATGCAGTACTACGTATACATACAAAATATTCATGGAAAAGATGCACATCCATTGCATTTGTAGTAGTAGCCATCCGCAGCCTTAAATCCACGATATAATTCTTTTATAATATATACATGCATAATAAAAAAAAGTCCGCGAAGTCATGAATCCGCGATGGTCGAACCGCGAAGTAGCGAGGGCTCACTGTAGCCTCAAACTCCTTACTGGGCATAGTAAGAGATGGTCTGGGTCATCTGTTACAGAGCGGAGACTAGAAATCCGGAAGGAGTCGAATCGAGGATCCGCATCTCCAGGATTCTGAGTCTTAGCAATAAACTCAGGGACGAAGCTGAACGTTACCTACCCCCATCCCCTTGAATGGGCGATGTTATACGAGAGACCATGAAGTTCGCTAACACTCTTGGCCGAAGCTAAAGCTAGCAGGAACACCGACTTCCAGGTAAGGTGGTGATCTGATGCCTGGCGTGATGGTTCATAGGGAGGTCTCTTAAGAGACCTGAGAACTCTAACCACGTTCCATGGAGGAGGTCTCACTTCCGACTGAGGGCAGGTAAGTTCATAACTACGTATGAGTAGAGAACGTTCTAGCGATGAAGAAATGTACATTCCTTTCAGCCTGAAAACTAGACTTAAGGCTGAGCGATAGCCTTTCACTGCAGAGACTGAGAGGCGTATTTCTTCCCGTAAATACACGAGGAACTCCGCTATTGTTGGAATAGTGGCATCGAGTGGAGAGATACCCCTTCCACGACACCAACCACAGAAGACGTTCCACTTTACCTGGTAGACTGCTGCGGATGACTTTCGCAGATGTCCAGACATCCTGACAGCAACTTGCTGCGAAAATTCTCTCTTAGAGATTGATTGATTGATTGAAAGTTTTCTGGCATCCTGACATCTAAGGTCATTGACGCCGATACCATTTACTGTATATGAAAATTAAAAGCAAATTCGATTAAAACCATAAAAATTAAGAAGTCATTACAATGGTTAAATAGTTTTCAGAAGACCTGCTTCTGAAATAAATCTAAAAATTCCGCTCGCATAGTAAGACACATCATGTCCAAGAATCTTGGCAAGGATAAACCTGCCATCCTCACCTCGAGCCTCAAACAGATATCTATTTCTTAAGTTAGTAAAATTAGGGCATTCGGTCAACAAATGCCTCACTGTTAAAGGTACTAAGCAGTCCTCGCAATACGGTTGGTGTTGGCCCTTCAGCAGAAACTCGTGTGTCAACCGTGTGTGACCAATACGGAGACGACAAAGAGTCGTCTCCCATTTTCGGGGAATCATGTTATACCTCCAAGGTGATATGATATTTGTTACTTCCCTCATTTTATTGCTATCTTGACTATCCCAGTGCTGTTGCCATTTATCACATACCAATTTCTTGATGTAAGGTAGGAAATCGTTACATGGAATGGGATACCTCCTTGGTAGCAACTCGGATGCCGCATTCTTCGCCAGTAAATCTGCCTTCTCATTCCCAGACACACCTACATGTGCTGGAACCCAACAAAATCGAACAGTTATACCTTTCCGTCCAATAATAAAAAGCCATTCTAAAATCTTTAAAACTAGAGGGTTACTAGAATTAAAAACTTCTAAAGCCTGAAGAACACTCCTTGCATCACTAAAAATTGTAAAATTACCCTCCTTTTCCAAAGCTATTTTCTCAATAGCGGTTAATATGCCATACAGTTCGGCAGTAAATATGGAAGCTGTTAGAGGAAGTGCACCTCTACAGTTAAAATCATTACTATGTACTCCAAATCCAACGCCAGCATCAGATTTGGAGCCATCAGTATATATAAAAGTCGATCCTCTATGTTCTTCAACATGTTCCATAAAAAGAGACCTGGATTCTAAGTCAGTCAAATTCTTCTTAACTCCAATAAAGTATCTACAAAAAGATATGTCAGGTAATTTCCATGGAGGCGTTGATGATACCTTGAATGGAAGCACCTTATTTCTAATTATATCCAGATTGTTTAATAATTGGTTAACCCGAAACCCAAAAGGTTGAGGAGATTTTGGGTGCAACTCAAAGTAGGTTGAGTGCCTTACAAGGCTTGCAGTTTGAAAGGCTGAAGAATTGGGGAGTCTTTGCAATCTAAACCAATACCGAATAATAGAGGACATTCGGTAAAGGTCCAGAGGCAACTCCCCAGCATCAACAAGGAGACTTGTGATAGGGGAGGTTCTAAAGGCTCCTGTGGACAATCTAATGCTAGCATGATGTATTGAATCTAGTATTTTTAACCGGCTTGGGGTTGCTGAGGAGTATATTTCGCATCCATAACTAATTTTGGAAAATATCAAGGCCTTGTATAATTTTAAAATTGTATTGCGGTCTGCCCCCCATGATGTATGGGACAGGACTTTTAAAAGATTCATAGCTTCAACACATTTAGCTTTTAATGTTTTTAAGTGAGAAACCCATGTAAGCCTACAATCAAATATCAACCCTAAAAATTTTGCTTCACTTGCACATGGGATCCGTTGACCTTTGATGTATATATCCGGGTCTGGATGTACTCCCCGTATACGACAGAAATGGACAATTGTAGTTTTACTTGTTGAGAACTTAAATCCATTCATATCGGCACAATGGATAATTTTATCAATAGAGAGTTGGATTTTTCTCTCAACCATTGCCATTCTGGCTCCAGCAAATGATATGGAGAGATCATCCACAAATAATGTTGCAAGAACATCCCGGGGAATGACTGAGGATATCCCATTAATTGCTAGTGCAAAAAGGGTTACACTCAGCACACTCCCCTGAGGAACTCCTTCTTCCTGGCATTTACTCTGTGATAGAGCTTCCCCAACTCTCACTTGGAAAACTCCATGTGAAAGAAATGACTGGATGAATAGTGGTAGCTCACCTCTCAATCCGCACTCATGGATTCTTTTAAGTATACCGTATCTCCATGTGGTATCATATGCCTTTTCAAGATAAAAAAAAACTGTCACATGGTGCTGTTTGGAAGCAAAGGCTTCACAAATGGAGGACTCAAGTTGTATCAGCACATCAGTCGTTGAGTGCATTTTCCTGAATCCACATTGAATGGGTGATAAAATATTCTTCTTTTCAAGGTACCAAACCAGTCTTGCATTGACCATCTTCTCCATGATTTTACATAAACAAGATGTCAATGCAATAGGTCGGTAGTTTGCTGCTAAAAACTTGTCCTTACCGGGTTTTAAAAAGGCTAAAATAATTGCTAGTTCCCAAACACTTGGATAACTATGATCATGCCATATTCTATTAAAAATGCTTAAAATAAATAACTTTGTATTAAAAGGTACATGTTTAATCATTGCATATGGAATTCCATCGGGTCCAGGGGCTGTATCGTTACAAGTAGCAAGAGCAGAATCAAATTCTCTTTCAGTAAAAGGAGAATTGTATGACTCTTGCTTTCTTGTTGCGAAGTTTAAAACTTTCTTTTCTTCATTGCTCCTATACTGGTGACCAGGAGCTGCTTGACACTTGCGCGATACATTTGAGAAATGGTCAGCCAGGGCATTGCTAACTTCGGTTGCTCCAGTCATATACTGGCCATTTATCTTTAACACTGGTGGTGGGTTTGGGGTGAATTTTCCTGCTATCTTTTTTACTTTCCTCCACACAGATGATGTTGGTGTTCTACTGTTAATGGAGGAAACAAAGGACATCCAAGACTGGCGCCTAGCTTCTTTCATGGCACGGCGGAACTGTGCTCTACATTTCTTGTATATGACTAAATTCTCCTCATTACGGCGCATGCGCAATCGAGTTAAAGACTTTCTTGTGGCTCTGTGCAGGGCAGTTAGTTCTGACGACCACCAGGGGACTGGTCGTCGTCTGAATATCCCAGTTGTTTTGGGAATGGAATTCACTCCTGCTGTGTGAAGAGTTCCATTAAGTAAGTCTATGGCATCATCAACACTTTCAAACTGTTCTGCATTTCCTTTAATTTCACTTAGCTCCCGAAATCTATTCCAGTCCGCCTTATCAAGATTCCATCGAGGTGATCTTTGTAAAGGTGGACCATTGTTGGTGTTTATAATGATTGGTGCATGATCACTAGTATGCCAATCATCTAATGTTCTCCAATTAAAATCGAGAAGACAGTTAGAGCTTGCAACCGATAAGTCAATGCAGGACAAGGTACCTGTCTGTACATGAAAATGTGTGGGCTCTCCTGTATTGAGGAGTCCGACATCTTCATTCTCCAAAATTGACGATATAATATTACCCCTTGCATTTGCTAAAACATCACCCCATAAAGGATGTCTACTATTAAGGTCTCCTAGTAAGAGAAAGGGTTGTGGGAGTTGTTTAATCACCTCTACTATATTATCATATGAGATGTTATCATTTGGAGGCAAGTAAAGAGAACAGATTGTGTATTTTCTCCCTATATCAATCTGTACAGCCACTGCCTGCAGAGGGGTACAGATAGACAAAGATATTTGGGGAACATCTCGACGAACGTATATAAGACTTCCCCCATGGCTCCCTGCTCGTTGATCATATGGTGTCCTATAGCTAACATACTCTCGAGGACTAGGAGTATTAGCATCGAGCTTGCTTTCTTGTAGACATACTGTTATAGGGGAGTGCTCACGTATGAGGAGCTTAAGTTGTTCATATTTCGCCCTTAAACCCTGGCAATTCCATTGCAGAATGGAGGAAAAAACTATGTTTTATTTTTTGGAAGACACCTTAGATGAAGTCTTCCCATTGGCAATATTTGATCTAACAATGTTTCCCGGAGGTAACTCTAGAGAGGATCTTGATATAGTGGGTTTTGTGTTTCTCTTTTTCTTTGTGTCCTTTTGATCTAATTGTTGAGGAGGATGGTGGACCTCAACTTGAATTTCTGATTGGTTCAATTTACCTTCTAGTTGTTCAGAAACATCAGCAGACAAGATATCATATTTATTGGAAGTCGTGACTTTAATGTTTCTTATGGTAGGAGGAGAGAGGGAGGGAGGTCTCTCTCTTTTTCGATTAAAAGGTTGTGATCTGTCAGGTTTTTGCGACTTCCCCACTACGGGTTCACCAGGTAAATTGGTTTCGAGTGCAACCTCCATCAGATCAGGCAAGGAAACGGCCTGTGAGAGGTTTGTACTGTTGTTTAAAATCGGAGTAGTTGGCTTTTGAATAATTTTCAGATCTTTAAGTGTCCGTTTTGATTTTTCCACAATTTCTGGATATAGATTTTCGATGGGACTTTCAACCTCTTTAACTACTTTCATTTGTTTCTTTATCTTAGAAGTAGAGATATAATTTTCGTCTGTGTGGTTTGACAAGTTTTTCTTCAGAACCATTGAAAAAGGTTGCCCTGGTCTTATTTGCTTTTCAAGAGCTCTTTTACGAGCCTCTTTAAAAGTAACCCTTTCCATGGTCCTAATGGCCTGGATTTCTTTTTCAAAAATAAACTTTACACAGCTTTTAGATGTAGCTGGGTGTGCTTCCCCACAATGTATGCAATTAGGGTTTTCTATGCATACTCCATGACTACTTTTTCCACAGTTGGCACAAACAGCTGGCTTATTGTTTAGTTTTTCTTTACATTTCTGGCTTAAATGGCCATACATTTGGCAATGATAACATCGCAATGGTGACGGGATATATGGTTTTACCTTCAAAGATAGCCATCCAGCTTTTATAACATTTGGTAATCAGCATTGATCAAATGTTATAATCAGAGTAGCAAGAGGGATACGTTGTTCTCCAACTCTCTTTCTCATTCTGACTACTTTAACTACTCCTTGACTTCTCAGTTCATCCTCTATTTCTTTCTCCTCTATATCCAACAATTCTGGAGCATATATCACACCTCTACTCTGGTTGAAAGTAGGGTGTGAAACGCATTTTACGCTATGACCATTCAATGTTGTAAGTGTTTTTAACCTTTCACCTTGTAATGGGGACAGTGTCTCTATCAAGAGACTTCCATTTCCCTGGGGTAAAATTTTTGGCTGACCTCCACATAAGGTAACTATTTCTCTATTAGCTTTAAAAACATTTATATGCTCATTTCTTCCGTTTTCAAATTCCAAGATAAAAAATTTTTCATAATTCACTACTTCATAGTGACCAGGTAATACTTCTACTTTTCTATATCTTTCTGTACTGTCATAATTTTTCACTCTCTCTCTCTTCTTCTCTAGCATTTTATTATTCACATGACGTGAATAAGGTTCTAACGTTACAATGTTAGAACCCGAGTTGGAGCTGTCTGTACCGAGGTCCATGTTTGTATTTTCCAGGTCGTCAACAGAGGTGTTGGGTTTTTTTGAAAAAGCAAGCCGGGTTATCCACCTCTTATCGGAGGATGTCAGTCCTCCTATCCCATGTGGCCCAACACGAGAAGAGGCTTCAGCGGGGACCAGTCCTCTATTAGAGAGGGGCTGCCTCTCTTAAGGTGGGCGTACACTGGTCAGTGGGGGTAGTTAGCCCCTCCCACCGTCGACTCCAATGCCTGGCGTCAACCATTACCCGCAAATATGGGTGACTTAAGACCGGATCACTGGAGCCCGACTCTTAACAGACTTGGTCTGCACCCAATGGGGTCTGCCAGAGGGTGATGGCGTCTAAATTGGCACAGGTTGAGATGGAATGCACTCCATCCCACACTCTGCCAAATACAAAGCGGCATCCAAAGTAAAATCGAACATGCCAAAGTCGTCAACAATATCGAGCCCAAAAGGAAGAGATGGGAGGAAAAAAGAAATAATCAAAAGTAAAAGAGAAAGTGCTGACTGATTTAGTTGAATCAACAGCTGGGCACCGAGGTCCAATGGGAAATAGTTCCCACTGTTCATTAGAGCCCAGCTGCTAATCCCTAAGCCCCCCATCCTCGTCAAGGCTTCAGCATCTGGGGGGTCTCTCTTAGAGAGGAGATGCTGGATAGTCTCCAGGCGTGAAGTTGTAGCGAAGCTACGGCTTTGTGGAAGATGTTGGTATGTGGTTGCTTGAGCAGATTGTGCCATGGGGGGAGTTCTCTTGGTAGCTCCGTTAGGAGTTGCAGAAGGTCCGGGAACCATTCCGCGTGATGCCATAGCGGAGCTATGAGGGTCATTGAAAGATTGACCGATGTTCTGGTCTTGTTAGGCACCCTCCTCATCAGACAGAACAGGGGAAAGGCGTACACGTCGATGTTGTCCCACCGTTGTTGGAAAGCATCTTGCCAGAGAGCCTTGGGGTCTGGGACTGGGGAGCAGTACAGCGGGAGCCTGAAGTTCAGGGCTGTTGCAAACAGATCCACACTTGGAGAACCCAACAAAGTTAGGACTTTGTTGGCTACTAGATGATCCAAAGACCACTCGGTACTCACTATCTGAGACGCTCTGCTCAGATTGTCGGCGAGCACATTCCTTTTGCCTGGAATGAAGCGTGCCGATAGCAGTATCGAGTGGATTTCGACCCACCTTAGTATCTCTACTGCTAGATGGGATAGCTGCTGCGAAAAAGTACCTCCTTGTTTATTGATGTGAGCCACTACTGTGGTGTTGTCGCTCATCACCACCACAGAGTGACCCGCCAGGTATTGTTGGAACTGTTGAAGGGCCAGGAAGACGGCCTTCATCTCTAGGAGATTTATATGGAGATACTTTTCTGACTCTGACCAAAGGCCTGAGGTCATGTGGTGCAGTACGTGGACCCCCGCCTTTGTTTGAAGCGTCCAAAAACAGCATCAAATCCGGGGGGAGGACGAGAAGGTCCACTCCTTTTCTTAGGTTCTCATCTGCCACCCACCACTGGAGGTCCGTCAGTTCCGCAGATCCCATAGGGATCAGGACGTCCGGAGAATCATAACCTTGAATCCACCGGGACTTGAGTCGCCACTGGAGAGATCTCATCCTGAGGCGACTGTTGTGAACTAGATGAGCCAATGATGAAAGGTGACTGAGGAGACGTAACCACGATTGGGCTGGAAGTTCTTCTCGTCTGAGGAAAGGGCTTGCGACCTTTCTCAGCCTTGCTATCCTGTCGTCTGATGGGAAGGCTTTGTGGAGATTGGTGTCTATAACCATGCCTAGATATACCAGTCTTTGAGTGGGAAGCAGTGAGGACTTCTCGAGATTAACCAGGATCCCTAGATCCTGGCAAAGTCTCAGAAGTTTGTCCCAGTGATGAAGAAGGGATGACACTGAGTCTGCTAGGAATAAACAGTCATCCAGATAACGAAGGAGACGGATGCCAATCCTGTGTGCCCACGAAGATATTAGGGTGAACACTCTGGTGAAAACCTGTGGTGCTGTGGAGAAACCGAAGCACAGCACCTTAAACTGGTACTCTTTGTTGTCTAGGCTGAATCTTAAGTACTTCCTTGAAGACGGATGGACTGGGATCTGGAAGTACGCGTCCTTTAGATCCAGTGTACACATGAAGTCTTGCGGTCTCACTGCTAGTCTGACAGTGTCTGCCGTCTCCATGCTGAACGGAGTTTGTTTGACAAACTTGTTCAGAGCTGAGAGGTCAATGACTGGTCTCCAGCCTCCAGACACCTTCTTTACAAGAAAGAGTCGACTGAAGAAGCCTGGAGACCTGTCGAGGATCTCTTGGAGAGCGCCCTTCTTCAACAGGGTCTGGACTTCTCCCCGAAGGACTTGCCCCCTTGCCGATCCTATGGCAAGGGAGCTCATTGACACTGGATTCGTCGTCAGGGGAGGTAGAGATGTTGTGAACAGGACGCGATATCCCTGACTGATTATGGAAATCGTCCAGGAATCGGCCCCAAGTTGCTGCCACCTGTCTGAGCAACTTTGTAGGCATCCCCCCACTGGTGGACATGCAGGGGGACTGCCAATCCTAGCCTTTGCGGCCTTGGCTGCTCACTCTAGAATTCTTACCTCCCCTGGAGGACTTTTTGCCTTTCCTATCCTTGACAGGAAAGGGCTTAGACACCCCTGTCTTCGCTGCTGTCGTCGATTTTGCGGTCTTTGTCGGACGGGACTGCTGGGGTGCTAGAGGCTTATAGGGCTTAGATGTCAAAGCCCTATGAAGGAGGGAGTCTTGGTGAGTCTTCCTTCACCTCTCAGCAGCCTGTCCCACATCCTTAGGCTCAAACATGATCGTTCCTTCTAAAGAAGAATGCCTGAGCCTATTGATCTCTCAGCCACCGCATCCCCACGTTTCAGGATGGTGTTTGCCCACAAGTTCGAGACTTGGTGGGCCAGAAACTAAATTGTGCGAGTGCCTGAGAGAAGGAACGTCTCCATAGCTTTCCTGGTACGTTCCTTGGAGAAATCCTCAGAGCGTGTCAGGATACCTAAGGTCCCTAACCAGATCGTGGCTTGCATATCACACTTCGCAACCTTCTCCTGGTTAAGGATCTCGGTTGCCGAGAACGAGCGGTTGGAGGAGGACAACTCGGAGAGCTGTACAGCGATCTTGGTCTTGTAGAGGACTATGGTAAAGTCTTCAAGTCCCTCGACTCCTTCCTGAGAAGGATGTAGGACTCCAACATAGAAGATGGCAAGTTCTTTCCAGACCCCACCTGGGAAGACTTCTCAGCGCGAGGAGGGGTTTCCCTCATTAGTGCTATGGGGGAAAGTCTCACCTCACGTGATTCCCCTGAGGACGGGAAGTACTCCTCCGACAGCGAAGGAAAGTCTGGGGGATGAAGGAACCTACCTCGAAGGCTTGCGTGGAGTCAACTTAGCCCTTGGAGAAGTTACCGCGTCCGGAACTCCTCTTTTTCTCTTCAGATAGGTAGAGACAGCCAAGGATCTGTACCCTAATTCAGAGAAAACAGGCTTGAATGCCTGTGTAACTGCTCTGATTAGAGCACCGAACCAAGGTTGTTGACTGACAGACGCGCTGTCAGACACCACCTTTGAAGGGACAGGAATAGAAGGATCCCTGGGAGGAGTTTCCATGGGCAGGTTCGCCTGAAAAGGAATAGGGATCCTGGACCCTTCTGGATGTTTCCCTTCCACCGCAATACGCGCTGTTATGCATTTGCGGGGAGGGGAATGAGGCGATGGTGACCTTGCCGTGCGTTGTCCAGCAGCCTCGCACGCGGGAGGATATTGACGCTCACGCGGGGGCGTGTAATGGCGCTCGCGCGATGGAGAATAACAGGGGTCGCGCACGGGAGACTGCTGGTGTGCGTGTGGGCGAGCGGGCGACTGCGAGGATGCGCGGGAGAATGATGGCACGCAGGAGCGAGCGGGGTAGACTGTGGGCGCACAGGCGAGCGCGTGGGCACGCAGGATCAGGGCCTTGAACGCCCGGGCGCGCAGGCGAGAGTTCGTGTGCCCCTGGAGAAGCTGTAGGGTGAGCGCACGCAGGAGAGATACCCCTGGCGCGCGGGCGCGCAGTTGATGCCTGTGCTGCTCGTGGGCGCGCATCAGAAAGGTGGTGCGCAACTGCAAGAGAGGATGGGCGAGGGTGCGCGCGCATATCCTCGTGGACGCGAGCAAGAGACTGCGTGTGTCGCGCGCTGGCGAGCGCTGGAGAAAGCTGGCGCGTAGGCGCGTGGGAGAAGTCAGTACAGACTTCCCAACAGCGCCCAGATCTGAAGATCGTGGGCGAGCAGGAGAGATGACTGCTGCGCGTGGGCGCTGGCGCGCAGGAGATTACTGGCGTGCAGAAGAACGCTGGCGCGTTGGAGAGCGCTGGCGCGTTGGAGAGCGCTGGCGCGTAGGAGAGCGCTGGCGCCCAGGAGGTTGATGGCGTGCAGGAGCGCGCTGACGCGAAGGTGAGGGATGGCACGTGGCTGGGCGTGGGCGCGCTTGCTCAGGCAAAGCCTGGGGCGCAGGTGAACGTAGGCACGTATGCTCTACTTTGCTGGCATAACGTGTGAGGGAAGTATGCGCGTGTTGGCGCATACGCCCTTGATGCCCTGTATTAGGGTTAGAAGATGATGCCTGACGAGCGTGGAGGTCAGGTTTCGTCGGCGCGTAGCGCGCATCAGCACTCAGGAATGGTGACGGCAGGTCGGTAGGTCTGATGGGTGGAAGGTCGACGTGTCCTTTGAAAGGACAACCTTCCACCTAGGGGGATCGCGAACGATCCGCTGAGAGGTCCAGGACCAAAGTAGGAACAGTCGGTGATCGCTGATAAGGCTCCTCTGCGGGGGACTGCAACGAAGATGTAGAACCAGAGAGGCGCCAACTCACTGCAGGTGAAGGAAGACCTCTCTGGCGAAGAGGAAGTCGAGCCTTGCGAACTCCCCCAAGGGGGGAGAAACACTAGCAGGAGAGACTGTTGGATTTAGTTTCTCCCTCGTTGGTTGAACAGGAACGGGAGAAACTAAGCCTTCAGCTACTGAGGGGTTTGAAGAGGCAGAGGTAGTAGGTGATACAGGATTGGATACCTCTGACACGGCGATTACTTGACAGCGGCACCCAATCGGATGTAGTCAAGTAAGACTTCCTTGGAGAACGAACCCTCAACCCCCAAGGAAGACCAAAGCTGGAAAAGAGGGATTAGTGACAAATCCTCCCCCCGGGGGGAGAGGTGGAGCTGCCTCGCTAGGGGAGGCAATGCCATTTCTCGAACCCCGAGCTTGGAAAACAGTACAACGGTCTACGCTATCACTCGACAGTCTCTCGAATGAGACCGACTGAGTGGGAGCTTCGGAGGAGGTTTGAGATACGTAAGAAGAGGCCTTGGATTTTTCTCCTTTCCAAGAAACCTTCGAAGGAGAAATATCCCGATTGGACTTCTCCTTCCGTCGCCATGAAAACCTCTCCCACTGGGAGGTAGACCACTCCCTGCACTCGCTACTGTACCAACCGTGTGTCACACAGTTGTACATAATTCCTTTTGTATATATTATGCTTGTATCTGCGCTCTTCCCTCGCACTAAAAAGAACCTGAATGATCATGTCTCCGGTTTTGCTCTGTATCATTGTCTGTCTCTCGAACATGTCACGTCCTGTTGCCTTGAGGTTTTGTATATAAAGGAGAGTGTTCCTTAATAAACAACTCAGTCTATTGCATCCTGCCTTTGAGTTCACAACTCCTCAATTGGCTCCGTCACATTGGTGACCCCGGAGTGACTCGCTCCTCCCGCCTCCCCCCCCTCCACCTCTCACCGTTACTATGACGCCGTCAACGCATACCTTCTGCAGCAGTACTCGCCGTCGCCAGCCGCCTGTATAGCAACGCCTTTTCAGCTCTCAACAACCGTTGGCGGACCAAAGGGCTTCGCTCACCCTCAGGAAAATGACCAGTATCACTCGCCTGCAACCTGCCGCAGACAGCTCTCCTCGTGAGGTGAACCTACTTCGTGCCCTAATGGACAGCCACTTCATGACCTTCAAAACCTCCATCAACGCCTCCACTCGTGATGAAGATACACCTATTCAACTTCAACCGAAGCTGACGTGAATGCTGTAGGACATACACGCCTATGAATGCCGTAGGACATACACGCCTATGAACGCCGTAGGCCTATGAATGCCGTAGGACACACGCCTATGAATGCCGTAGGACACACACGCCTATGAATGCCGTAGGACACACTCGCCTATGAATGCTGTAGGACACGCCTATGAATGCCGTAGGACACACACGCCTATGAATGCCGTAGGAAACACTCGCCTACCCCATGACGAGCCGGAGCGGCAACACAGCCACCCATCATCCACCAATTGCTCGCACTCGCACCCCAACCATCGACTTCTACAGCAACTCACTGCCGCTAATCGGCGCAGTTTCTACTACTACCTCTCCAGATTCAGGGCACCTATTTAACATTTTCCGTATGTCATTTTTAGAGGGGGAGCCATGTACCAACCGTGTGTCACACAGTTGTACATAATTCCTTTTGTATATATTATGCTTGTATCTGCGCTCTTCCCTCGCACTAAAAAGAACCTGAATGATCATGTCTCCGGTTTTTCTCTGTATCATTGTCTGTCTCTCGAACATGTCACGTCCTGTTGCCTTGAGGTTTTGTATACAAAGGAGAGTGTTCCTTAATAAACAACTCAGTCTATTGCATCCTGCCTTTGAGTTCACAACTCCTCAATCGGCTCCGTCACACTACACTTATTATCACTGTCACACCGTTGACCTCTACAGGAAGGACAAAGGGCGTGAGGGTCTGTCTCGACCAACGACATGAATGTTCCAAAGGGGCGGTCGGGTAATCCAGGGCAGGTGCGCATAATAGCAGAGGCCAACTTCACACACAAAACTGTCAAAAAGAGAAAGCAAAAAAAGCATTAATGGCTGCCAATGAGTGGCGAGGATGACAGTGGACACGTCCTACTACCATTCGAGCCGAGAGCAAAGTGAATTCAATCACAGGTGTGTGTGAGGGGGGGTGGGGGGGTAGCAAGCTACCCTCCCCTATCCCCGCTAACTAGCGGTGTGAGTAGTGAACCCTCGTTAAATTTTAATGGCTCGTCATTTCAGCTACGCCGACAGTAATACCCCTATCAAATAGCTAAGGTTTGTATTCCAGTTATGGAACAACTGTCCATTTAATAATACTGAAGTGTGAAAGGAACTAAAGTGTCAATTGAATTAGGACATTTCTTTAAAAATAATTTATTCAATTAAAAAATTCAAGTGAAAAATACAATATCTCAAATTAATAATTATTTGTTTTAAGTAAAGAATAATACAACATACACTTAAGTTATATACATGTAATCAATAAAAAATAGAAGAAATATTCAAAGTCAATTTACAACTTTACAGACACAAAAACATTCCCTTTTCTTTATAGTCTAACTGACAAAAATATTCATTTAGGAAGAACATCAAAGTAAGGTAACATTTTGCTCTTAGGAATTCTGAACTTTCCCTCAGAATTCAAATTGAAAAGGAACCTTTCTATCAGCAAAGACACCATCAGGTAAGAAAGCTAGTGTCAAAGTTTGACAGATTCTCACTGCACAAAAAGAGAATGCAAGATAATCACAGTGCGTTTTGCACTGCTAGCTTTGGCAAAGGTAGGAAGAAAAAACTGGAGGGATACAGCCCAAAAAGGGGCTCTCAGCAGCAGAGGGACACATACATATTTGTTCTCTGATATCCTGTGTTTGCAATAAATTCTTTCCTTGAGGTTTGTCTCTTTACTGATAACATTAACTTAATGGTCTTTCTTTGACATGTGTTTGGATTTAAGATACAAATATGAGGAGGAGGAGGAGGAGGAGGAGGAGGAGGAGGAGGAAAAAAGGTTATTAAATTTTTCAAGATCCAAACAATATGCAGGATTGGAGAATGAAGCAAATGGTACAGGTGGTCAACTGCATGCACGACAGGAGAGAATCACCATAGCAAATGGTGAGGTCTTTCTTGGAGGTTATTCATAAGACAGTGGTCCCGACTGCTATCTTTGAAGAGGTAGGGTGAAGTGGCAAATTCCACAAGAAGCAGATGAGGAAGGCTACTGAAAGAAGAGCGTGAACAATTACTGCTTCTATTCATGAGATTGTAACATCTCGTGTCCTTGAAATTGGCAATGATCGTGAACTTATATAAACTCTAGGTCAAGCCAGTAATCATCATGTTTGTGGGAATGATAGTACATGTGGAGAAAGACTAAGAGGTGTCTGCGAGGAAAAGGTGCTCACTGCTTATGAAAACTGATCTGAAGAGTCAACCATCATAGGAGAGCTCCTCGTGGTCACCTGCTAGTTCAGGAATGTGAAGAGAAGGTCACCAAATTGCTGGCAAGCATCCTGGCAGGAGAGGAATTAAAGCAAGGGTATGTATCTTGACCAATAGACCTTGTGGCTTATCTCTCATGAGATTTAGCACTGGTAGCAGGAGCGTGTCCCCTTGTACTTTGTATTGCACCTCAACGCCTTCCCAATGGAAGGGTGTTTCTATAACATTGTTCCTCCAACAAAACCATGCAGAAGAACCAGACTGAGATTGTGGAGAATCAGACTTATCAGTCGTCCTGTGCTTCTGTAAATTCTTCCTTGGCAGCGCCACATCAGAAGATTCTGTTGTCATCTCAGGAACCCTTCAACGTAGACCCGATATGGCAGCAGGTATTGACATTACCGGCATGCACTGATTCTCTCTCTCAAAAGAGAGAGAGAGAGAGAGAGAGAGAGAGAGAGAGAGAGAGAGAGAGAGAGAGAGAGAGAGAGAGAGAGAGAGAGAGAGAGAGAGAGAGAGAGAGAGAGCAACTCATCGATCAGCCCTCCTTGACCTCTTTGAAGATGAAAGATAGAACTTGAAGTTCATCTTCTGCAGTCAGAGATCGGCAGAAACTGAAGGTCACGTACACATGAGGGATAGGACAGCATCAGACATGCAACCCAACAGGAACAGGTATACAGTATTTGAAAAAAGAAGTTACCACAGATACTGTAACACAATTACGCTACCTGGTGTATAGGGGAGGCCTAGTCACCAACTACTACCGCTACTACTCCCTGAAGACATAATCCTATGAAAGGTCAAAGGTTTGTATGATGTGTAGCAATAAACTAATAATAGAAGTTGAAATACAAAACAAATTCAGCATAATAATAATAAACCAATTGAGTTACATTCAACTAAGTACAAAAATCCTTAAAGAAAGCTGCACTACAGTAATTATGTCCCTCCTCCACCACATACTGCGAAAGAGATCAGCAGACAAATGCAAATAAAACACTTTTGTTTTCTGTTGTTCAAGTATTTCCTTTAATAATTTAATCTCCACAAATACAGTTAAGGTTCCTAACTGTCAAATGTTCCTAAGCAACAAAGGATGTGAATAATTAGGGAGTCAGAGGTACAGTACAACGAGGAGGTGCATAACCAGCTAACATGAGATGACCCATCAGAGTGCAATAGCACAAGCGAACATCACCAGGGAGACACAGATCTCCTTTAATCAGACATGTTTCTCTGGCTTGATCAAAATTACATTAAACTTGTTTGCAAATGTCCAATAAAGAGACATTTGCAATGGAACTGTCTCAATTCCATTTGATTGACCTAACAAGAAAGAGCACAACTAGAGTCTGGCAAATATGGAAATTTAATCACTTTGTACCAGCTTTCTCTTCTTTTCAAAAGAACACTACTCACTTCCTTGAAAATTTTCTCCAGCACAAATCTTCCTCCTATGCTTTGAAAAAAGTGTTCTCCAGGCAAATGTCATATCACACACACTGTACTTAGATGGCTTCACTCTTTGTCTTAATATCTTAATTGGCTCTATTTTATATTAGTGATGCAATGGACCTCAACTTGGGGTCTACGGTTGCACCTCTATACTCCACTAGCCTTGTATCTGAGGGCTCTTTACAAGATGGTCACTGTTTCCTTGATGGCAGCAATCTGCTCCTCACTTATGCTTGGGCAACTTGGTATCCCCTGAAGGTATTGTCTCAGGCTTTTCTTCATAAGCCCTGCTGCCCCCACCACCACAGGTATTACTTCTATTTCTTTCAGTTCACAAGTATTTTTCAGATCGTTCTTCAGTTCTTCATATTTTGTTATTCTCTGCCTCTCAGCTCTGTTGAGGCCGAAATCACTGGGTACTGTCACATCTATAATCTTTGCTGTTTTTTCTTCTTTATTTCAGATCAAAATATCAGGTCTTATAGCACCTCACCCTATATATCTTCCTGTCAGGATTATCTCATTATAAAAGATGGTAATGTATCTGTTGGTGGTAACTGGATCTGGTTCATGCTCCCATACCTTAACTTTTACTTCAATTTTGTATTCTTTACATATTTTCCAATGTCTATATTTACAGATCTTACTGTGATGAGCTGTGTAGTGACCATCTGCGAATTAGAGTCTGGCAGGCTGAAACCAGATAACCAACACTCTCAACTGCTGCATGAGAAAACCTACACTGGTCGTTTCCTGATATGCCCACCATTTTCTTGAAACTCTTTGTTAGGAATCCTTGGTCTTGTGTTCCTATCATCATCCTTTCTCCATCAAAACCCATCATGAATTTTATGATGCTTTGAGAGATGAATTCTCCAAGAAAATGCTTTGTCACAGACACTGCACTTGAATGAACCAGTGTGAATTCTATAATGTCTTGTGAGAGAACTATCAGAAAATGCTTGGTCACACATTACACTTGAATGGTTTCTCCCTAGTGTGAGTTCTAAAATGTCTTGCAAGGTTATTTTTCAAATTAAATGCTTTGTTACAGACATTACACTTGAATGATTTCTCCCTAGTGTGAGTTCTGAAATGTCTTGCAAGGTTACTTTTTGTATGAAATGCTTTGTCACAGACATTACACTTGAATGGTTGCTCCCCAGTGTGAGTTCTAAAATGTGTTGCAAGATAACTTTTCCTATGAAATGCTTTGTCACAGACATTACACTTGAATGGTTTCTCCCCAGTGTGAGTTCTAAAATGTCTTGCAAGATCATATTTATCCTTAAATGCTTTGTCACAGACATCACATTTGAAGGGATTCTCCCCAGTGTGAGTTCTAAAATGTCTTGCAAGATGACCTTTTGTATGAAATGCTTTATCACAAACACTGCACTTGAATGGTTTCTCCCCGGTGTGAATTCTAAAATGTGTTGCAAGATTATATTTATTCTCAAATGCTTTGTCACAGACATTACACTTGAATGGTTTCTCCCCAGTGTGAGTTCTAAAATGTGTTGCAAGATTATATTTATTCTCAAATGCTTTGTCACAGACATTACACTTGAATGGTTTCTCCCCAGTGTGAGTTCTAAAATGTCTTGCAAGACAATATTTATCCTTAAATGCTTTGTCACAGACACTGCACTTGAATGGTTTTTCCCCAGTGTGAATTTTATAATGTGTTGTAAGAGTACTTTTCAAATTAAATGCTTTGTCACAGACACTGCCCTTGAATGGTTTCTCCCTGGTGTGAATTCTAGAATGTGCTGCAAGATAATTTTTTTTTTATGAAATGCTTTACCACAGACACTGCAATTGAATGACTTTATCCTATTGTGTGTTTCATAATGTACTTTAAGATTAATTTCATTAGGAAATGTTTTGTCACTTTCGCTGCATCTGAACAGGTCTCCAGTGTGAATTAGCATTTGAGTGTTGGGGTTAACTACTCCACTAAATTGCTTTTCAGAATTTCCACCCACAAACGACTTCTCTCTCGTACCAACATCAATTTGAGTTTTGGAATCACTTCCCTTACAAAGAGGTTTTTCACAGCCTCTGTTTTCCATCTGCTCCTCTTTCTGTGAACATTCTTTCCCCCTTCCTCTTCCCTCTCCTTTGTCCTCTTTCCTACTGGATCCCAAATGTATGTCACTTTCCTCTTTTACACTTGTCTTTACACTCTTCTCCTCCTCTTTATTGACTTCCCTTTTGCTGATTTGTGAATGCTCCTCACTCACTGATGCATCTGAGTCGAAACAGTATTTCATGTCACCTTCGTTTAACTCAAATATTTCTGGCTCTGCTTTGAATTCTATTTCTGGCTCTGCTTTGAATTCTATTTCTGGCTCTGCTTTAAATTCTGGCTCTGCTTTGAATTCTATTTCTGGCTCTGCTTTGAATTCTATTTCTGGCTTGACTTTGAATTCTATTTCTGGCTCTGCTTCAAATTCTGGCTCTGCTTTGAATTCCATGTCTGGGTCCATGAAAAGAGAGTCATCATCAAAGATTCCACAACTGTTGACCAAATCATCATTTTCTATCTTGACTGCAGAGTGTGAAAAAGAATCTTCCATTTCGCTTTTTATTGGAAATTCTCTTGATTCAGAGTTTCTCATCCTCTCCCTATCACTGGATGACATCCTCTTCAATATTATCATAAACAGCAGACAAATATGAAGTTAACCATAAATTTCCTATTCTTTTCATCAAAATCTTATAACATGAACCAACACAGACCCTTCTTCCTTTTTCCCCGTCCTGTATCTCTTGCAGATATCTTCAGTAGTTTACATACTCTTCATCACAATAGATGGATGACTATTTCATTAGCGATGAAAAATCTGAAATAATAGAGAACATCTATCATTGGAATAGGAAGAGATGAAAATGGAGTTTTCTGAAATAAATGACAATTTTTTATATTAAAATAATTTTTCTCAAGTAATTGTATTTTTCGTAACCATAACAACCTGAATCCTAAATCTAATTAGATTGACTCACAGATTAGAGAGTTGGAAGTTCCCTTAGAACCAAAACTGGAAGGTTCTGTAACTTTACCGTAAGTGTTCCAGGCCTGATCTGTGGAGAAGCAGAGAGAGGCCACTATTGCCCCCTATGTGTTTATCATAGGAGAAAGTGATAGGCCCTGGGTCATACATGAATTGTACCGTCCCCTGTAAACAGAAACCGTACCACCTGGAGGGGACCTAAGTAAGAATGATATACCAAATGTAAGAATAATGGGTTGGTAGTGTCGCAAGGTAGCTGTTAGATACTAACACAAAGGAGAGGTGAATGTAAGCGACTTTATTCAACACGATAATGAGCTTATATGCAAACGGTTGAGGACAACAATGGCACAAAACATCCAAAAATGTGAAACATGCAATGGAAAGCTTAAACAGGTTTTCTATTTGTGGGAGAGAGTGAGAGGTAAATCAAGCAATTGCATTAGACTATATGAATGAGTATGAAACATGTGCAGTACATGGCTCCCCCCTAAAAATTACATCCATGTGAAATAGGGTGTCCTGCCCTAAAGAGGCAAACGAGGCTGGAGTCCGAAGCTCTTCCCCACCGGTATCACCACATTAAGTGGTCGGTTGCCTGATGCGCCCTCTCCAATGCCATCTATCAAAGACATCATCTTCTCTCCATATCATCCTTAACCTTATCTCGCCATCTAATCCTATCCCTTTCTCTCGATCTTCTATCCCTAACAGGGTCCTCCAATGCCCTCCCCGACATCCATCCGTCACTTGTGCCCATACCCTCTCAGTGGTGGTACTCTTATCATCTCTGTAATCTTTACAACCTCTGCCATTCTTCTTATTTCCTCATTTTCCAATCTTTCAAGAAGTGATATTCCCATAATCCACCTCAGAATTCTCATCTCTGTTCTCTCAAGCTTTGCTTCATCTATTCAAAGGCAGCCTTTCTGGCCTTAAGCATAACTACTGTATATATAAACAATGTCCAGTATGTACTACTCTATACAAATACATTGCTTTTTACATGAAAACATAATTCTGCTCAAATAAGACCGAAGCGTGGATATACATGCGAGGAGAGATGGTGCAAGACTGACGAGCAGGGTTGAAACTTCTGATGTTGGATACACACTACATGAACTTCCGAGAAGGGCTAAAATCTTTTTTAAGATGTAACAAAGATAAAGCTGAAATTGTTTCAATAAATCAAGTTGAGAAGAAAGACTCTGGAAGGTACCCAATTTATCATATTATATACTATCAGCGGAAAAAACAATGTATTTCGTGATGTTTAAAATAGCGAAACTGTTCCAGATAGTAAAAACGCGCTAAATTCTTTAGAAATGCACCAGATTTAGCATGAAATGCGCAGAAGTGGCATCTCTGGTGATGAGTCAGAGTGAGATTGGAGAGGAGAGGGAAGTGGGGCGAAGCTAACAAAGTGCAGACGAACATGGGCTGTTTGAAATCGTCCTGCTGCGAGAGTATTTTTCATAATCATTTGATTTTTTATTTAACAGATTATACGGTTCTCTGTGTCGCACTCTACCAAAATCGTGAAGAATAAACACATGTAATGCAGAGGCCGACTGGTATACGATATCGTAGAGGGACAACCGAAGGTACTTTCGAGTGGAGAGAAAAAACAAGAACTTGAAAGTAAGCATCCTTCAGATCTACAGAAAGCCTGAAGTCTCTCTCTCTCTCTCTCTCTCTGATGGAAGACATCACAGACAGCACTGTTTCCATTCTGAACTTCGTTTGGCCCACACCTGTTCAGAGAAGAGAGGTCGATGACACCGTATATTGTCTCGTGTAAGACGATCCATCAGTGGCTTCACTTGTTAGGCCACTTGACCTCCTTGGAGCGTCTAGTGACAAATGGCCGTCTCCGCATCAGGTCTTTCCAGTGGCAGCTATAGACCTTTAGGTCTCAGCACTAAGGACATCCCAAACCTTCAGGTTACGAAGGGTTTGAAGAGAAAGGGAGGTGGTGGGTATCACATGTCAAGCTCCTCATGGGAGTTGGTCTTCTCTCTCCTCCCCCAGAATAGATATTCTTCACAGATACATCATTAACTAGCGGTGAGTGGTTATACCTTGCTAAAAGTCTTATGGCTAGTTTCAAGCTTTGCTGAAAATATATTCCATATAAAGAGCTTAAGGTTAATATACTTAGAAAAAATGACAACAAACCCGAATTCTTTACTATAGGAGATATTCTAGCGCGAGCTGGAAAATATGGCAGAAAAACCTTAACAAGGTCGTTAACGACCAGACAGGTAATTACCCACCTGACAGTAGTGGGGGACCGCCGGTCAGTACCTGCTGTTTACCTTCAATCGGATTCTAGTTAGGACTATCCTAGGGGGGCGGTGATGGAGGGAAGATTTGTGTAAAGAATTCGGGTTTGTATGTTAGGAAAAATACAAACTCTGTTATAAGTTTGTCATTTGTTCCTACACTAAATACAAACCCTCATTCTTTACTATAGGAGACTTAGTCTTGAGGCCAGGGTGGCCAAGGAGTTCCCTAACTTTAGGGAAGATAGTCCTCAGACTAGACTCTTTTGAAGTAACAATCTTCCGTTATCTTCTTTCTTTGTAGATCCCCAGAATCTCAGTACGACTGAAGGTTTGCAATTTCATGGAAACAAATGTTTCAGGATGAAGTGGGTTTCGAACATTCGACTCGGACCCCTTCAAACTTAGGATTCCCCCGACCTTGCCAAGGGGAAACCTCGTGACCACGAGTATAACTTATACTCTGTGAGAGGAATCAGATGAGTATCATACCTTATTTCAATTGGCGAGTCCAGCTGAAACTGAATACAGGCTAGGATCCCCAGATGTGGGGGAGAAGGAGACGAAGAAGATCGATGGATGTCCTTCTTAAAACCTAGTGTAACCCAGAATCCTCAACCAATGGTTACTGTCCCCTGAAAGGGCGTAAGGTAGTAACAGCATCTGTTGACCTGTCACAATAGGCCCTATAAAAAGGGTGTCTAGAGACCTATGTGTCACGTCGCTCAAATAGTAAGCAGTGAATGTAGATTGGCGTTTCCAGACCCCAACACTTAAGACTTGGGAGACTGAGAAAATTCTCTTAAATGCCAGAGAGGCACCCACTCCCCTAACTTGATGGGCTCTGGCTTGTGCTGCCTCTGGGTCTCCGTGAAGACCTCGCAATAACTTTCTTAAGTCAGAAAGAGATGGTGTTGCGAGAGATTCTCTTCTTTACCCTGTTGGTACAAGGAAGAGATGACGGAGACGTGGTCTGAAAAGTCTGGTGCGCCTCAGATATTCTTTGACGCCCTGACTGGGCATAGTAATGACTGGACTGCATCCTGTGTTACCTATTGAGAGTGGAAATTCTCGAAATCTCCTATTGGTAGATGAAGGATTATGAGTCTAGCCACCAAGCCTGGTACAAAGTTGCGAGACAAACCCCCCCCCCACCCATCTCTTAGAATGGGTGATGTAAGACAGATCATGTAGCTCACTGACCCTTTTAGCGGAGAACAGAGGTACGAGGAAGACGGTCTTAAAATTCAGAGAGTAGTCTGAGGCCCTTAAGGGCACATAGGGCAGACCCCTCAGCGAACGTAAGACACGTCTCAGGGAGATGGTCTAATCTCAAGTGGGGGCCAAGATCACTCCCAACACCGAAACAACCAAGGTGTTGTCTACTGAGGCGGAAAGGTCAACCACTTCTCCGTCTACAGATGAGGCTAAAGGCTGCGCGATAGCCCTAAATCGCCGAGACTGAGAGAAACTCTTCTCACTGAGGTACAAAAGGAAGTCTGGGAACTACTGATCCTTCCTTTTGAGGATCCAATTGCTTCACATTGTCGCTGTTGTAGCGGTTAAGAAGTCCATTGTCTTAGCCCCAGCAGTTAGGACTTCTTGTAGGGTCTGCCTAGAGTTTTGGTTTGACAAGTCCTCGTGGCTCGCAAGGTAGCCGACTGTATCAGACCACGTGTCAAGCCAGAAGGGACATTGAAGTTGCTTCCCTTGCCGAGGCTTCTGTGACTGCGAAGAGCTTGGAAGAGTTGATTGTCTCTTCGAGGATTAGTCTGGCGTGAGCCTCGCCGTGAGGGGATCTAAGATCAGAGGAGAAGGTTGACGTCTCTGAGCTCGGAGAACAGACCAGGTTTAAAGGTCGCTCAAGAAAGGCAGAGGCGAGGGACATTGACATTGCACTAGTCGTTAGGATAATGTCCTAGAGACTGACCATATATGGTCAACGACCAAGCCTCCTCTCCATCCCAGCTAGGACCAGGGAAGGCTAGGCAGTGGCTGCTGAAGACTCAGCAGATAGATCTATAGGCTCCCCCCCCCACCTTAGCTTACAAAGATGGTAAGGTTGTAGGCACTGAAGGCTCTAACGAGTCTGGGCAGGTCTCGAACCCCAGACTGTCAATACATAGCCTGTCTAAGGCTGGAGAGTCAAAGGGTCGAGGAGACAGGTGCAAATCGCCGAGGCATGAGATATAACACATAGTTCTTAAGAGTCCTTAAATAGGAGGCTTCTAAGTCCCTCAACTGCAGCACTCACGAGGAACCCTCAGGCTGCGATATTTCCTTGCGTGTTATTACAGGAAAAAGTGGAGATGCGAGTAGCAGACAAACCTTATATCTTACCTCTCGTAACTTTCTTATCGAAAGGGGAAGAAAGGTAGAAGTCGGAGTGTCTGGAGGTAATGGCGAAGACCGCTGACGGTTGTCGGAAGGCTCTCTCATAAGAATGAACTCTTAATGACGATGATCGCGTGCATACCACTAATTGCGCGCGTGAACGGACACTCTGTGCTAATTGTTACGAGAGCCTGACTACTACGCATAACTGAAATTCGAAGGTTCCAAGTCGTGTGAACTCGAAAGTCCAACCCGACAGTAGGCCGAAGGACTCCTAAGGTCATGAGACCCCATAGGATATACATGACGAAAGTTTAAAGGCTCCCGATCACGCCCGGCGAAAGGGTGATCGTCACGAGACCCCGAGGGGTCAACGTGAGGGGAACCAGTAGGATCAAAAAGACGTCTCCTACCAGCATGAGGGGGAGAACGTCAGGGATGAAAATAACTCCTCCGCAGGGTAGATTTGTTCTCCCGAAGGAGAATGTCGCTTAATACAAGGCTCTCGCTCCGCCCCTGGAGGAGAACCAAAAAACATAAGAGGGAGGAGCGTAGATCAGTAAACTCCTACAAGTTTCTTCTCGTGATTGGTAGGAAGGTTCTCCCTAAGAAGATTGCCTAAAACAAGCTTTCTCCCTGCCCTATGGGGAAAAGCGTAGGCGTATTAACTTTTCTCTCTCAACAAGGGAAAAGTCTTCCCGAAGGAAGATTGCCAAAGGCAAGATTTCTCCCCTCTCTATGGGGAAAAGCGTAGGTTTAACAATTTCTCTCTCGCGAACGAGGGAGAAGTCCTCCCGAAGGATGACATCACCTAAAGCAAACTTTCTCCCAGATCTATGGGAAAAAAGCATAGGCGTAATAATCTCTCTCTCGCGGACGAGAGAGAAGTTCTCCCGAAGGAGGACGTCGCTAAGACAAGTTTTCTCCTAGTTCTAGGGAAAAAACGTAGGCGTAAAAATCTCCCTCTCGTGAACGAGAAAGGAGTCCTCCGAAGGGGGACTTGGCCTAAGACAAGCTTTCCCCCAGTTCTATGGGAAAAAAGAGAAGGCGTAATAATCTCTCTCTCGCGAACGAGAGTGAAGTTCTCCCGAAGGAGAACCTTGCCTAAGACAAGCTTTCCCCCAGTTCTATGGGAAAAAAGCAAAGGCGTAATATTCTCTCTCTCGCGAACGAGAGAGAAGTTCTCCCGAAGGAGAACATTGCCTAAGACAAGCTTTCCCCCATTTCTATGGGAAAAAAGTGAAGGTGTAATAATCTCTCTCTCGCAAACGAGAGAGAAGATCTTCTGAAGGAGGGCATCGTCTAAGGCAAGTTTTCTCCCAGTTTACGGAAAAAACGTAGCCGTAAAAATCTCCTCTCGTGAACGAGAGAGAAGTCCTCCCGATGAAGGACATCGCCTGAGCCTAGCATATTCCCAGGGAGAAGTTCCCCCCGAAGGAGGCATAAGCCGTAGACTTGCTTTTCCCCAGCTCCAGGAGAGAAAGCTCAGTCTTCGGGGATGAGATAGCAGAAGTAAAACTCATTGAGCTGTTCGCAACTCCTTACGAAGGAGGGAAGGTTGCTGACTGTCTGAAGTGGGGAAGCTTTCCCTCGGAAGGGGGATGGATCTTTCACGCAGTCCAATTCCGAGGAAGGTCATAACTCCCTCGTAAGGGAAGGATCTCCAATCCCTGGAGGCGAACCTCCTGTCAGCAATCTAAGTTTCCCAATAAGTTGATCAAGTTGCAGGTTGACAACGAGTGTTACCTCGTAACATGGGCAGTTCAAGAGCTGCCACATGAAGTGCAGGATAACGAACAGAGCGGCCGAAGCCCTCGGCATTGCGTTCTACGTCGCTGCTATCTGGGTGTTATCTTTTAGCCTCTCTAACACGTTTCCCTTTTCCCTTCTGCTCTCAACCGAAGAGAAGAAGGGGCGAACCCCTGCATCTTCTTTCGAGGTTTCCGAGAGACTCGAAATCCTTAACTCATTAGGGAGCAAAGGAATTAGGGAGGTTGTCCTGTCTGAAACACGGGAGCGAGGGATTGACCCCGCGAGTGTATGATCGGAGATTTGCGTGTGTAGCGCTAATTGTGTGCGAACACCTGCGTGACTGGGGTCTGAAGACTGTCATAAGAGTAAAACTCCTGATTGTTATGGGCGTAGTGTTGGATGGGCGTACGCGAACACTCTGCGTGACAAGAGTCCGAAGACTCTCTGACCTAAGAGTAACACTCTTGATGACTTGTGTCACGAGAACCTGAAGGTTCAGCGTGATCGTGCGTGCCCCTAGAGGTTGTGTTGCGAGAACCCGAAGGCTCAGCGTGGGTGCGTGCCCCTTGAGTTTGTGTTGCGAGAACCCAAAGGGCTAGAGCAACGGGAAAACGGAAGTCTCCCTTGTCATGAGACACCGAAGTGTCAGCGAGACTAAATGCACGAAAACCCGAGGTTTCAGCAACTAGCTGTGAGAAAACGAAGGGATCGCGCACCGGGAAACCGAGGTTTCCTTGTCATGAGACCCCAAAGGGTCAGAGATCGAGGATTCAAAGGCGAGAGCGATCTCTCTGAAGATAGAGAGTAAAGCAAGGAGAAGCGCTCTATCTGACTTTTTCTAGAGCGTACGGAGACCCTCAAACTAATATGCGAAGAAGAGAGTTCAAGGTTAGGACGTGCTTTGCCCTTGGCCGCGTTCCTGGTTTCTTAGATGATCCCTCGCCCGACGACGACAGTGAGGCAGAACGATGACGAGAGGGATCGTTCTTCTCAGGTTTGTGGCACAAGTGTATATAATCTCGAGGAGAGACAGAAGGCGAGAAAGAGCGACAATGATAACGTCTCTTCCTATTTCACCTGTCTCTTCGTAGGGAGCGCGCATGCGCGCAGGAGAAAATTCCCCATAGTGGAATCATATGGGCAAGCGGGCGTGCGTGTATATCCTTGCGGATGCGGGAGAAGGCTGGTGCGCCGGTAAGTGCTGGCACGTTGATAAGCGCTAGCGTGTTGGTAAGCACTGGCGTTGCGGGAAAAGGCAGCATGGCTGCCTTGTCAGAACACCTAACAGTAGAAAGTTAACGCGCAGGTTTTACCTGTCACGTAGGATGGTGTTGGGCGCGTATGCGCACGTGCAGGAGAATGTTAGCGCGCGGGAGCGCATAGGAGAGCACTGGCGCGCAGGAGAGTGCCGTCGCGCAAGAGAGTGCCGTCGCGCAGGAGAGTGCCATTGGGCAGAAGATTGATGGCGAGCAGGCGCGT